>NC_081418.1:94299343-94489343 GCF_949786415.1 Peromyscus eremicus
GAGAAGCTGCTGCGGGCGGCAGCAGAGGAGAGAAGCAAAAGGGAACTCACCCGCTGGATGCGGACCCCAGAATCCGGCCGGAGGACCAGAACTTTTGCGAGCAGAGCTGAGAGCGGCCCTTCTTCCCCCTCCAGCCCTCACGCAGCACCCAGCTTTGCCTTTCCCGCCGCCACACGCATGTTAGTGGGAGTTGCTAGCAGCAGCAGCAGGTGCAGAAAGACCGGGTTGTCTTGCCGTCTAGAACTGTAAGGAGTACAAGTGTTTTAAGGCAAACGAGAGCCTAGCTTGAAAGTGGAGGAATTTAGAGACACCAGGGCCAGGCAAAGAGCATACACAGGAGAAGCATTGCTCCTCTGAGCAAGTCTCCTGCTAACAACGACTGAGTTCTGCCCAGGAAACTTCCCATCTTCTGTGTGGCAGGACCTGAAGCCTCAGGGGACTGCAACAAGGTTCTGCAGCAAAGAGGGGTGCGTGGTGTGTGTGTGTGTGTGTGTGTGTGTGTGTGTGTGTGTGTGCCTGTAAAGAAGCCAGGGCTTTGCTGCCTTGCTCCAATATGGATAATGTACTTCCCGTGGACGCAGACCTCTTCCCCAACATCTCCACCAACACTTCTGAGTCCAACCAGTTCGTGCAGCCTGCCTGGCAAATTGTCCTTTGGGCTGTTGCCTACACGGTCATCGTGGTGACCTCCGTGGTGGGCAATGTGGTGGTGATGTGGATCATTTTGGCCCATAAGAGAATGAGGACAGTGACCAATTATTTCCTGGTGAACCTGGCTTTTGCTGAGGCCTCCATGGCTGCATTCAATACGGTGGTGAACTTCACCTACGCCGTCCACAACGAGTGGTACTATGGTCTCTTCTACTGCAAGTTTCACAACTTCTTTCCCATTGCTGCTGTCTTCGCCAGCATCTACTCCATGACTGCTGTGGCCTTCGACAGGTGAGTCTGTAGAACTGAGAAAGCACCCAGAGTGCCGCGACTTTACTAAGGAGGTCTGGGGCTGGAGGTGTGGTCTGAGAACCAGACTGTGCATCCAGGCCCTGGGGCTCTGCCTGCCTGCCTGCCTGCCTGCTGGGTCCCTTTGATCATAGGAGCCCATTTTCTTCCTCATCATTTTTTCCCACTCCTCACCAGCCTCTCTTCCTCTCAATTCAATACTTCCATTTCCTTTACTTAGCGTCCCTTTCTGCATCCATCCACCAAACCCCCTCCCCCAGTCTCTGTAACTACTTACTCTTTCCCATACATTCTTTCTCTCCTTTACTTTAGTGCCTGGATGTGGGATATCAAGGGCTTAGCCAGAGACCTAGGCTCTGCCCAGGGCATCGTGAACTCTGGATCTGTCACTGTGTTGCACTCTGTTGTGGCTTTGTGTTTTAAGCATACCTCAGCAAACTCCTCATTTTTTTTTTTTTTCATTTTTTTCCCCTGAAGATTCAGGAACTTTCCATTCCCACTTCAACTCTCCAGTGTTACATGAGAGCGGAAAACCATTTGACTGCAGTATCGAAACACTTCAGACTCTGATTTTGCCTCCTCCTCAGAATGGAGAAGCAGGTTCCTTTCCAGGGCTTCCCCAGGCAGGGGTCCAGGAAGCTTGCCCAGGGGGATTCTCAATTTCTTTTTCTATGAAAGGTCAATGTGTTTCAGCCCGTATAGCCACAGAGAAACGTGCTTGTTAGAAATAATTGAAAACTAGTCTCCTCCAGCCCTCAGATTAGGGTTTCAGACGCCTATTGGAATTACAAAGCTTGGCTCTTTCAAACACAGGGGCTAGTACTCTGGAATGAAGGGCTCCTCAGGTGTCATGATGGGAAATTGGTGACTACAGCATGGATTTATTGGTATTGACTTTTCCCTGAGTGTCCCAGGTCTTTCGTGTATGGTTTATATAAACAGGGTTACCCAGTGTTTACTGAGATGTAAAAGTGTGTTTAACAAGTGCCGCAGGGACCTGAAAGTGGATTGTTTTGCTGTTACTGTTGAGATAAATGAATGTGAGAAATTTAAGGAAAATATTAGGTAAAAACATCAAGGAAAAAATAACCCAAATTACAACCCTCTTTTATATGAAGACCATATATTATTTGTAGTTTGGTGTCTGTGGTGAGTGAATACTTTTAAAAGCCAAGAAAAATCTCCAATCCTATCTTGACAGTGGCATACAACAGTTGTTTATAAGTTCCTCACGATGTGTCTTAGACAAAACATGTTGTGTGGATCAATTTGTACTTTAAATGCAGGATGTAAAACAATTATTCAAAGTGCTAGTGAAGGAACTATTTTACAAGCTTGTCATTTGGACTGTGCAAGCTCTCAGATACTGATTTTGCTGAAATGAGGTGTGCCTGTAAATATTTCTGTGTTGACATATTTGTTTAACTCATAGAAGATTCCTTAACCGAATAACCCCCAGCATGGTGTGTAGCTAGGTATATTAGTACAGTGAAACGTGACGTTTCTGTTCCATACATGCATGTTTACTCATTCTCCCATGAATTAGAGCTGAGTTGATTTTTTTTTTCACTGCAATGGGGCCTTGCCTGAGCTTCAGGGAGACCTGTCCATTGGTGTGAGCCTGAGCACTGGACAGCTGAAGGAGCACCAGCAGACACCCTCTTTTATTCTCCCTAACTTGCACAGGAACATGTTCCACAACCTGCTTTTTCTAGGGAACTTAGGAGATTAAAATAGGGAATCAGAGTTGGGGTCTTCACAATAGATTGTTGCAGAAAGCCAGATTTCAGCCCCCCAGTTGTTTACCTTTATAAATCATGACTGAACCTTAACGCAGTGGGACAACTGCCCAGTGGCTCTAAGGACCTCAGATGCCAGAGCACAAGAAAAGCCAGGTGTTTGCTATGTGCAGATGTGGCTCGGGGGTGCTAACAGAGACATGCTCTGGGTTACACTTGAAGTTAGAGTTAGGACCCAGGTTTGTGAGCCATTTATGTCTCCCAAGGACATGTTCCTGTCCTTGCTCAGCTTCAGGAGCACCTGATGAGGGGGTCTTTGGCATGAATGCCCATTTTCTCCCCCAAGAACACTGCAGAAAGAAAGGGGTAGTAAGTTGTCTCTGAGGGAGTGCTCACTCACAATATATCACCACACACTCCTTCCACCAACACGGATATGCAGTTACAAGAAATGCTTACAAGAGATGCTAAATATTTTAATGTCCCTTGAATTATTAACAGAGAACTTCTGAACCAAATCTTAAAAAATGACAGCATGGGTTTTTTTTTCCTGGCTATAAAATCAAATCTTACTTATTGCAGAAGATTTTGGAAATAGAAAGAGCATAGACACAAAAAATTAAAACTGTTACCTCACCATCCCAAATAACACCTGTTAACATTTGAAATTCTCATTTATGAGTATTAACTACCCCATGGAGGTCACATTCTTTGTTTCTGTAACTCACATTTTCCATTGATATTAACAGGAAACATTAATAACTTACCTTCTTCGGGCAGGAGATTCTAATTAAACGCAGTAGGTCACATACAAAAGGAAGGCATAAGGGGGGTGGGGAGCTGAGGAGAAGGGTCCTCATGGAGAGAGGGAGGTAAGAGAGAGGAGGGTGGGGGGAACATAACTAAATCCATTTTATAAATGTATGCAACTGTCAAACAATAAAAGTTTAATATCTTCAGAAATATATTCAATGTCTTCATGGTATTGCATTGTGTAAACAATGTCTTATTTAACCATTTCCCCACTGTTGTGCAGGTAAGCAATTCTAGACATTTTTGCCATTCTTACCAATGCTTTCGTGAACATTTCCATATAATTTTGTTTTATATTTTTTAAACTAGAAAAGATTCCTGGAAGTACAGTTACAGAATCAAATGAACCATCTGATAAAAAGCTATTCCACTGTATTTTTAAAGGATTATAGACTCTGGGCAGAGCAAGGAGTACATTGTGCTAGCTGGTTCCTTTGAATCTCTGTAGCACAAAAGAGAAGGTTTGATAACTCACTACCTGTTGATGGAACAGTTACATGAACTGATAAGTAAAACATCCCTAGAAGGACATTTGGAAAGAGACATAGTATTGTAAAGAGAATATACGTAGCACCTGAAGATCCCGTTACTGATAGTTAGCCAGCTGAAAATCCCACCACGCTGGCTCACAGTTACTTTTCTGGCTGTGTTGTACACCTCCATTTATGCGTTGAGGAGTAAATTTTAGATCATAACAAAACCTGTTAATAGGTGGCTTTTTTGACTTTCTGGATTTTCTTTTCCAAGGCTTTTGATGCAGTCACTGTTGTTTCCTGATATCATTGCATGGGGACATTCCGTGTCATGAAATATTTTAAAAATAAGATTCCTGGCACGTAGCTCATTGGTAAGACACTCACCCAGCACACATAGAGTCCTGGGTTCAATCCCTAGGACTGTAAAAAAAAAAAAATGAAACACTTAGTAGATGCGTTATATTACAAGACTACAATAATTTTCCATTATTCTAATAACTTTGAAAATTAGTGTCTTAGACATAAATATCTTACACTTGCATATTGTATGCAGAGGAGATATTTGTTTGTCATGACGTGTGTGGAGGTCAGAGGACAATCTGCAAGAGTCTGGTTCTCTCCTTCTATCACGTGGGTCCCAGAGATAAATCTCAGACTTGGTAGCAAGGACCTCCCCGAGCTGTGCCATCTTGCAGGCCCCTTGACCTAAATCTTCGAGAGTGCCTCTCTTTCCTGAGAAGAAACTCTTTCAAGTGGTTTGGTTAAGCTATCCTTCTAAAATTTGCCAAATTTCTTCTTAGGACCAAAATATATAAAGAGAAATAAAGCTTCAATTGCAGACTGCAGCATTAATTCAGTGCTCCCTGCAGTCACTCTGTAAATGGAGGTGGGGGCAGAGGGAGGGCCTCTCCTCTAGAAGGAGCATTTTTAGAAAGATTTATTTTTGTCTTCTTCTATGGGTATGGATGTTTTGCCTGAGTATAAATGCCTGGTGCCGAGGGGCTCAGCACAGGGCATTGGATCCCTGGAAAGCGAAATTACAAATAGTTGTAAACTGCCAAGTGGGTGCTGGCAACTAAACCCAGCTCCTCTCTACAAGAGCAACAGGTGCTCTTAACCAGTGAGCCCTCTCTCCAGTACCGAAACACCCATTTTATGGAGGCAGTGCTTAGATTTTTGAGGCAAACAAAGCTGAGTGAGTTCAGCTTTCTCCAGCTAACCTTCAACAAGCATAAGGAATTTTGCCTGCATCACACTTAAAATTTAAACATCTTGTTAGGTGTAAAAGGTACAGGTGTGTGTGTGTGTGTGTGTGTGTGTGTGTGTGTGTATGCATGCATGTGTGTGTGTGTGTGTGTGTGTGTCTGTGTGTCTGTGTGTGTGTGATGTTTCCTGGCTTTCCAAAATGAGGGCTGTTGAGAGGTGGGACTTCAGTTTACAGGGACTGGTGATAATGAGCATTTTATCAGTGGACTCTAAGGAGTGAGCAAGCAGCTAGACCCCAGAACCTAAGCCAAACAGGGAAGTGGATCAGGAACCAGGAGGCTGTGAGAAGCAATGGCTTCTCTCCCAGAGAGAGGCAGGTGTGACTTCGGTGAGATAAAAGCTATGCATCGGTTGCTGTTCAGACTGGTTCTGGACTGTTGTGTTTTGAGTGAAATGAAATAGCCCAATGGGATTACCTCTAGGTGGCATGAGGATGGCCAGGGCTGCACAGAGAAATCCTGTCTTTAAAGAATGGTTCAGTGCTTATCTCCTTTCTGGGGCAGCCCCATTACGCTCTGTCACATGTTCTCCCAACTTCTGGGACTCTCTAGTGTCACGACGGTTCAAGGAGGGCTGCATAAGGTGGCGACACCATCTGAGAAAGGGGTTACTTATGTGTCTATGTCCACATGTATAGAGGGGGTTATTCTGGGTGGAGGAAACCGCACGGCAAAAGCATTGAGCTCGCTCAAACTTATTTGTTGGAGGAGGACAGATGTAATGAATGAATGGATTTATGTTCACATACAAATGTAGGGTGGGTGACTAGAAGGGTCAGTAGGAAGAGAATGCATTCAGTCTATTTGGGCGTTTGATGTGAAGACGCATTGATGAGCTGGAAGACCAGATAAGCAAGTATTGAGGAATGGGTTAGAAACGAGTCAGGGATCAAAACACAGATTGGGGAGTTTTCTGCACACAGAGGTGGTGGCCATCTGGCTACCTAGAAGTAGAAAACACCTCTTCTGCTTGGATAGGCATGTCCCAAGAAAGGCTTGAGAGTCACAGGAATGTCCTACTAGGCACAAGGATGAGAAAAAGCAGATGGAGAGGTAGAAGAGACATCAGGACAAAGGTTAAGAAAAGCAACCGGTGGGTGTTGGACTGTGTTCATTATAGTCAAGGCCATAGAGAACACTGGGCTTTGAAGTTAGAGAGCACCAGTGACGTGCAGAGAGACAGCATCCACAGGCTGTGGACAGCGTGGCAACATGGGGAGTGAATGAGCTCCTCCTCAGTTATCCACCCACCGAATCATCATTGAGCATCTGCTCTGTGCCAGATGTTGAAGCACTAACCTCGGCTTTTGCCCCCAGATGTTGAGGCACCGTGACCTTGGTGTCTTTGCCCCTGTTCACTCAGTCTTCAGGGATCAACAGAGAGGTAGAGAATCGAGTGTGACCAATACCACACTGGAGATGGGAGGCTGAAAACAAAGCAAAGCACACCCTTGGGAATGTGGGAAAAGTTTACTGGCTCCAAGGGAAGGAGGGGAAGGAGGGGAAGGAGGCAGAAGAGGAGTGGGCTGCAGGGAAAAGAACATGTAGCTTTGTATCTTAATTAAGTTCAAGGACACAGGATTGGAAATGCTCATAATGATTTATTAATATTTGTTACTTGGAAACTAGGCAGATTTCTTGTTAATAAAATTGATAGTGATGTCTTGTTTCTGTATGCTTTCCAATTCATTGTCTCATCCAGCCTTCCTGCTGCCAGTAGGATGCTTTGCCTACCTAGCCAAGGCAATTAGGTGCAGCATCTTTTATCATTGTCCACCAACTCTCCATCTTCTCAGAGCCTGAAGACCATGGACATTGCTTCTGTGTGTCTATGCATGCCACGGGCTCACACACCAATACCCTGGTGGTTTTTTGGATGATGGCTAAGGAAAGCTGCCATTGAAAGCAGAGGCTGTAAGGCTTCTCTAAATACCAAATGAAGCAGATACAACAGTTGCAGCAGATGCAGCAGGTGCATCAGGTGCACCAGATGCCCTCTTTACAATTTTCTACCTCCAAATAAATTCAACCTCACAACCTTTCAGACAGGGGGAGTGCCAGAGTTTCCAACACATCTTAAATGTTTTCTTCTGTTTGCTAATTGGCTCAATTTGATTGTTGCATCATTATAAATCCTTTCCCTGCATGTAACTGAAATCTGCCTATCTGGGTTGGGGTAGCTTCTATTGGTCTAAGTCCCTTCTCTGTGTCAACCTTTACAGTATATCCTTCCTGGGGCTTCCTCACTCACTGCCCATGACTCTTTCATCTTTCCGTTTTCTTTATTCTTATTTGTTGATGGGATCCTTAGAAGAAGGTGACCAGAATGAAGCATCCATCCTGTTGACATGACCCTGTCCAACACTATGTGCTATAGGACTCATATCCTCAGCTCAGAACACTTAGAAACTGACTTTGACCTGCTGTTCTAAATGAGATGTCATTACCCGTTCCATAGCCTTTATCCAATAGCACTGGAACTGTCTATAATGTGCTACTTTCTAACACTCCTCCCTGTTCACTTGGCTGCAAGCTCCATGCAAACAAGGGTGCCCTATATGGTTCCTGTTCCCAGCACTTACCCAGCACAAAGTAAGAATTCATTAAACTGTATTCAGTATAGATAAACTGACTGTGCCTCCCTCTACACACTAGAAGATCTGAAAACCAAGCTCAGTGTATGAGTATTACATCCTAAAGCATGTATAAAATGTTCTATGTTGAACAAAAGAAAAGCACTGCTAAGTGTCTGCTATATGGAGCTATCTGGCAGCACACAACACTTTTCATCAAGGATTCTTCATTCTAAAATACCTACAAGTCCTAACTTACACCTATCTCTTCCTCATACCACTTGGCAGTCCCTATGGGGTCCTCATCATTCCCCGATGATCCCGATATACACTGTTACAGGAGTAGACCTATAGTTGGAAATGTGTTGGTCGTTGCTACCACACCCCCAATCTCTCCAGGCACACTGGGATTGTATAGTCAATTATCTTCTCTAGTCTATTATCAAACCCATAGGTTTTTCCCCATCTCTACTTTTATCCTCCTTCTGAATCAATACCTACAGAAACTACCCTCCATCCAGTCCTCCAAGCCCTGCCCACAGCAGCTAAGTGCCTAGTCCAGGGCTGGCTATGTGGCTTTGGAAACAGTGTTTACCTCAATGTCTAGCACTCAGACATGGGAACACTCCAGCACAGAGTGACCCATGAATGCTATGGGATAGGAGACAGAGTGCATGACCCTCTCATGCCCCCACAGGAAAGACTGCAATTGTACTTCAGAGGGAGCGGTAGAGGAGAGTCTCCCGGAGGAGAAACCCCAGGGAAAGGAGAGGGACTTCAACTGTGACCTCAAGGTCTCAACCTCAGCATGAGTTCACTGTAGCACATGAGCTGCTTTAAGAATTGGATCTATGATGGGGAGTTGGCATGGCAAGCATCAGGACTGGGTTTGATTCTCAGAACGCACACTTTTTTCACACTGAGCCAGCTGTGCTCAGTATGAGAGAGCTCAGGCAACAGGTTCCAGCACTGGTTCTTCCATGACCCAGCTATGCAAACATCATCAAGACGCTCGATTTAGCTGAGCTTTACTGGCTGATAAAACGCACCCAATAAAAACTAACCCCAGGCTGGAGAGAAGATTACTCGGCAGTTAAGAGCCCTTGCTGCTCTTCCAGAGGCCCAGAGCTCAGTTCCCAGTCACCATGTTCAGTGGCTCATAACCACCTTTAATTCCAGCTCCAGGGACTCTGACATGATCTTCTGACCTCTGTGGGCATGGTACTCATGTATGCAAATCCATACACAGACATGCACATACACAGAAATAAAAAATAATAAAAATATATCTTAAAGAACCTAACATCATAGGATAGTATCACAAAGAGAGAGTAAAAGGTATGAAAATGTCTCAGATCATTGACTGACACCCATTGAGACCCCATTAGTGGTAATTAGCATCCTGACCTCTAATAAACCCTGACTTACCCTGTCTCCATTAGACACCCCCATTTCTGTCTCAGCCTCCCCTTGGTTCCTTGCACACCAGGTATAATAACACTAAGGTGAAGCGTCTTTCCCCGATGAGATTACAGTTTAAGGTCAGCCTGATTTGTCTCTGGCTAAATGCTTTTTGGCACCACTGCCACCCATGGAGTCGTACACACTCCGCTCAAAGTCCATCATCTGCATAATTACAGCCCACGCTGCAGAGACACTAAAAGCTTTCTTCCATACCATGCATTAACCGTGCGCGCTCAACCTTCTGGCACTGTAAAATGACATTGTCTTCTGCCAGATTCCTGTTTAAGAACCACCAAATTGAGGTTTTGTTTGTTTTTTTTTTTTTTTAAATTCATAAGGTTTTCAGTAAGTTTATGGTTCTGTGTTGGGTCCACAGTCGCAGCTATCGATAGATGCGTGATGCCTGGGGGCTGCAGGTGGGACATGCCTCCTGCCAATCCTTAATGGCTCCCAGCACCACCTTCTCAAGGAGAGTGCTTTTCGTTCCTTGCATGGATTCTGGCCTCTGTATGAGTTTTCATTGGCTTCAAACTCAGCCCAACTACAGTGTTTATTTGGCCCTCAGCACTTCCTACATATCAGGAAACGACTCCATTAAGCATCACTGTCTCCTGACCTTTGACTAAAGCTCAGGGAGCTCTTATATGTGAGATGGGGCCCCACCCCGAAGCATCTCAAGACCACTTCTGAACTCATCAAGGTTTTTTTTTTTTTTTTTTTTTTACATATTTTCAGTTAGTCACAGCTCTCTCAAATATAGCAAATCAAAATGCAATCTTTAAAATCTAAGCACCACTTATAAGCTTGACTAATTAAGTTCTTCCTAAACATTCCAAGCGATAATCACACATTTAATACATCTGGTTTTTCTTAAAACCATCAAATCTCTAACAGGAGGATTTATAAGTGTTAGGGACAAAGTTCTTCTCAGGACTTAGCATAGATCATATAAGCCAAATACCTCAAAACTCCCCCAAGTTAGCATTCTCTTAAAGCACTCCAACTGCCTAAGAATTAAACTTACAAATTCAGCAAGCATGCATCTAAATATCAAATACAAAATACATTTGTTAATCCTCCTGAACACGGCAATTAAAATTACAAATCTCATAAATAAAATGCTCCTATATGTTAGGTTCTCATTTCCACAGATTCAAAGAAAATCACACACAGCAACTTATGACCACCACAAAACTCACTTCCTTACACACGTGCGCGTGCACACACACACGTTCCTTACACAACATGGCTATTTTTTGTTGTCTATTTCATTTGTATGTATGCGTGTGTGTGTATGTGTGTGTGTGTGTGTGTGTGTGTGTGTGTGCTTCTGTGTGCACATGTGCACCTGTAGACTTTAGATACATCTTCTTCAGTTGTCTACCTTAGTTTTTTGAGACAGTATCTCTCCTTGAACCTGGAGCTCATCAATTCAGCAAGACTGGTTTGCCAGTGAGCTCCAGAGATCATGCCCACTGGGCTGAGATTTTAGTTACACCACTGTGCCTACTTTTATATGTGGGCATCTTAACTCGGATCATTAAGCTTGTCCATTAAGCTCTTTACTGACTGAACCACATCCACAGCCCCTCTGTTTTCTATTTAATGCCTTCCCAGCTTCCCAAGCTGTCCTTTGCAGGAGGCCTCTGAGGTCCTGAAATCAGGGGCTGAGTCAGAGGTGTGAATCTGAGGGTTCCATATGGAGTCTTGCCCAGAGATGCACCCCAGATCTGAGCCCCTTTCCCAGCAGAGATCTGCTTACCCAGTACCCCTAAGATTTGCCTACACTTTTCCACTGGAATTATTTTAAAGTTCTGAGAAACCATGTCCTCTGCTCCCTTGGCTCCCTTCAAATTTTAATCTTTCCCAAGTTTTACCTTAGCATTTTATCAAGGATGGATGGGATCATGTGAAACCATGCCCTACCCACTCTGGGTAACACTTCTTCCTCTTCCTTCCCTCAGTCCTTCTCTTCTTTTACCTTATGGGGGTCAGTCCTTCTCTGTTGTCAGTAACGGTGTGCTACATACAGAACGGGAGTTTATTCTGGCTCCCCATTCTGGCGTTCCAAGTTGGGGGGCCACTTCTGGTGATGAGCTTCTTGTCAACAGAGTACAGAGGTAGTGCAAAGTGCATCGTGGCCAGAACTGATAGAATTAATATACACATATACATACATACTACATATATCCTTTATATGCAAACAGGCTGTGGTCCAGCTAGTTTACCAAAGTCCAACAATCCAGTAGTCGTTCAGTCCACAAGGCTGGATGTCTCAGCTAGTCCTCAGTATACACCAGAATTGTGAAGAAGTACTCTCTAATGCCAGTAAAGGAATGAACTTGCCAGCAAGAGCTAAAACTTCCTTCTTCCATGACCTTTAGATAGGCTGCTAGCAGAAGGTGTGTTCCAAATTTAAGGTGGATCTTCCACCTCAAAAAACTCAGATTTAAAGCCGGGCGGTGGTGGCGCACGCCTTTAATCCCAGCACTCGGGAGGCAGAGCCAGGCGGATCTCTGTGAGTTCGAGGCCAGCCTGGGCTACCAAGTGAGTTCCAGGAAAGGCGCAAAGCTACACAGAGAAACCCTGTCTCGAAAAACCAAAAAAAACAAACAAACTCAGATTTAGGGTGGGCCTTTAAACTTTGAATTATTTAATTAAGAAAAATCCCCCCACATAGTTGTATCCAGCCAGATGTAGTCAAGTTGAAAACCAAGAATAACCATTAAACATGATATATATATATAAATATATATATATATAAAATTGTTGAAATATGTATTTCTCCCTATATATTTCATATATGCACATATATGTACATACATACATATATATATATATATATATATATATATTTCAGCCAGAATTGAATTATGGGAGCTATGGTATACCTCTCCAAAATAAAGAAAAGCCCAGATACAGTGTTGTGCACTTGCAATCCCAGCACTGGGGAGGCAGAGGAGTCAGGCAGATCCCTAGGGCTTACTAGCCAATCATGGTAGGCTCCGTGACCAACTCCAGACAAGTGAGAGACCCTGTCTCAACCATCAAGGTGGGCAGCACCTGAGGAATGACAGCCAAAGTTGTCCTCTCGCCTCCAAGCACACACACCTACACCTGCACAGACACTTGCGTGGACACTTACACTCACATGAACAAACACACACAAGTAAATAAAGTCACCACAGACACTCTTGGCATGCCCCTCTGATGCAGAAACAGCAGTGCCCTTTCCTCTTGAGAGACTTCCTTTCTGGAACCTGGAAACCACCCAGAATCAACTACTAGTTCTTGTGGCAGTATTTCATCAGATCAATGAGTTGAAGACTTTCTTGTAACTCTGGAAATGCTGGGATCCTCCTCTTCCCTTTCTCCTCACTGCCTTGGATTTTAGACAAATACATTTATTTGTTCAACTCCAGCACCTGAGTGTCCTCCTTTGCTACTCCACCACTGTATAAGTTCATGTAGGAGGCCACGGAATAGTCAGGGTAGCCTCCTCTCTGCTCTGTCTATCATAAAATATAACTTAGACATACATCTTTAAAAGCTTAATATGCACATTAGTAGCATGGGAGGGGATTGGGAGCACAAACTTAAATACTCACCTTGTATGATTTGATAATTTTATTTTACTCTGGAGGAGTGACCTCTTGATTAATTAATATGTTTTCATAAGAGGATTTGTCTGATTCTGAAATCCGTTAAACAAAAGGAAACCCTACTTAAATACTCTTCTAAATAGTCCCAGAGATACAGATGGAACTAGAATTTCAAACAGAAGCAGCTGTGAGTGTGACTATAATTAGTCAGTGTAGTAACTGGACTGGGATATCCAAAGAGATACCTTGTGGGCCAAACGTCTGGAGTCATCATTTAGGATGGTTTCCCTAATTATTTTCTCCCCCCACCTGGGATGCTGAGGAGCTGGGAGTCAGTCACAGGTGAGGCATGGTGGTCTAAAATGCTAGACACACTGCAAAGGCAGAGACAGTGCCCTTGTCTTCCTGGAGCAATCCTGTCACTGCCCCTACCACCAGCTCAAGTCAGCTTTGAGATGCTCCTGGGTCCCACTTCACAAATCCATGGTCTCAAACTGCTGCTCCATTCTCCCCGCAGCCTCAGACTGATTTAGCAAGTTAAATTGAACCAAGAGACACGCAGCTGTTAAAAGAACACCGAGGCGGAGTTCATGGGGACCTTTTTCTACTCAGAAGGTCTCATCTGTACTTCAAGGCAGGAACGTGTTCTCGATCATTACCTATTCTTTGAACGGTGTGAAATGCGGCTAATTAGCATAGCAGAGGACCCCAGCTCTTTAAAGAGGTACCAGGAGATGACTACAAAACCTCACAGCCTAATCCTCCCTGGAGCCACCCTTTACATTTGTTCCCCAAATGCTTTCCTCTTCCCCTGTGGAGTGGCGAGGATCTGGAAATCAGAAGGCCAAGATCCAACTGGAGTGTCAGCAAAACTAGAATGTTCTTGGGTTTTCAGTGGCCTGGTGTGATGGCTGGCTTTAATGACTCAAATTAGTCACCTGAGTAGGGAGCCTCACCTACAGAATTGTCCCTGGTTGCCTTCACAGATGTGGGGAAACCGATCCCCAAATGTGGGTGGCACCTTCTGGCAGCAGCCCAGGAGAAATGTGGCAGATTTTGATTCCTTGGCCTCTTCTTGCCTCTGAGTTAGTTTACCCTGCTGTTGCTGCTGCTGCTGCTGCTGCTGACGATGATGATGATGATGATGATGATGATGATGATGATGATTCCTTTGCTGGTATGAGAACCGGCGTTTCCAGGCTTCAATCACTGACTAAGGATCAGCGGATCTCCAGGAAACTCTTAGGTCCTTGGTGCCTGGTTGGGACTACTGAAGCCCTCAACCTTATGGACTGAGCAACTTCTGGGTTGTCAGACTTCCCATGATGAGACAGGCAACATGGGGCTGCTATCCTGACTGCTGAGGGACCCACTTCAAACACTGAGCAACCCTTGGCTCTCAGCCTCTCAGGTGTGAGATAGCTGTTGTTACTGTTTCTACATAAGCTGACTTAATAAATTCTATTCATAATGTATCCATCCTGTGGGTTCTGACCCTCTAGAGAACTCTGACCAACCCACCCTGAGAATCATTGAGGAGGTAGAGAATCAACATAGCTAAGCCGAGCCATTAGAGCAGTGTGCAGTGTAGACAGTAACAGAATCCAGATAGTACAGAGGTATCTGGAGCTGCTTTCTAATGGAACGGTGCGGCATACTACACCAAGGAGAAGACTGGGGACTTGTTGCTGTGAGCCCAGATTGCTACTAAAAGGCTTCCTGTCTCCATCAGAGTTCTCTCCACCCTGAGTGCCAAGGAGCTCTGAATTTAGATATCAAATGAGGTTGAACTTGCCTTCTCTTCCTCTCCTTCCATCTTTGTGAGTCACTAAGGGTCTTGGCCATGGCTCTAACCTAGAAGAAAGTCACCATTAAGAAGTGGCCATATAGCCGGGCGGTGGTGGTGCACGCCTTTAATCCCAGCACTCGGGAGGCAGAGCCAGGCGGATCTCTGTGAGTTTGAGGCCAGCCTGGGCTACCAAGTGAGTTCCAGGAAAGGCGCAAAGCTACACAGAGAAACCCTGTCTCGAAGGAAAAAAAAAAAAAAAAAAAGTGGCCATACTTCTAACCCGGAAGAATGCTATCATTAAGAAGAAACTTTTGGACTGGCAACATGGTTCAGCAGTTAAGAGCACTTACTGCCCCTGCAGAGGACATGGGTTCTGTTCCCAGCACAGGGCACCTCATCCAGTGCCTTCTTCTAGCCTCACTGGACACTTCACACGTATGGTGCATATACCTATGTGCAGGAAAACACTCATACACATAAATAAACCTTAAAGAAATAGAAACAGAGATAGACAGAGGGCAGGGAGAGGTGGGGCGGGGAGGGAACAGATAGACAGACACTTTGGACCACAGTTCCACACAGCCCCCAGGATCCAGTGGATTGGGATTAAGATGAGTGGCGCAGTCCTGCTGGGAGAGCAGAGTTAATTCTTCAGCTCTCCTGCACCTTCATCAGTGGAGCGTGCTGCTCACGAGTCCTGGGGTGAGGCCAGTTTTCCGAGAGCTGGGCTCTCTGCCAGGGTTTGTCTTTTCCCCTTCTCTCTCCTCTTCCTCCCCATTTGTCTGCATCTTCCTTCTTTTCCTTTCTGTCTCTCCCTAAACAAAACACTCCTTGTCCTCCCTCCTAGCCCTTCCTCTGCTTCGAGAAAACAGCACAGATTCAATAAATGTCAGTGACTGAAAAACAGAGATAGAGCAGGTAAAAAAACAAAAGCTGTTATGTACAAAACATTTACACAGCAATATAAAAAATCAAATTACTGGTGTTCTCATTAAGCAAATGAGCCCATAAGAATGCCGAAAAGATTCTTGGAGGCTGTTCATTATCGAGGTATGAACATAAGCTACTTTTTCTAAGGAAAAAAAAAAGTAGCTCATTCTTTAACAACATCTGCAAAACTTCAAATTTCTTCCTGGTCTCTCTTGATGTACCTGTTTTATGCCATAAAAATCACAGATTTTTCAAAAGATGTATTCAAAAGAATTGGCAACTTACCAACAACTATAGTATGCAGCGAAACAAAAGCAAACCAAACCTTCTGTGAGTCCAAGTGCCTCCATCACCAATCCTTAGAAATTTCATTCCAAAGCAGTTTTTCTACGCGTGGGATCGTTTCCATATTTAGAGCCCTTGTCTTAGCCAGTTTTCCATTACCATGGCAAAACATTGGTGATAACCAACTTAATAAGAGAAAAGGTTAGTGTTGGCTCATGGCATCAGAGGCATCAGTCACTCCATGGTCACATGCCCCGCTTGCCTTGAGGCTGTCACTACAGGCTCACACAGAACATCCCAGCAGGAGCACAACGTAGAAGAAGCCTGTGGTCTTCAAGGCAGTGGGTAGGTGTGTGCAGTCCTAATATGCCCTTCAACGCACACTTCCTGTGATCTCATTTCCTCCCACTAGGCCCCCATCTCTTGAAGCTTCCACCCCTTCCCAGTAAGACCACAGGCTGGTGACCAAAGCTTTAATAGACAGGCCTTTAGGAGACCTTCAGGATCCAAACTATAGCAGTCATCCAGTATATATTTTTAACTTTTTAATTTCACATAATATATCAGTTACTGTTCTCACTGATGTCACAAAATACCTGGCAAAGGCACTTAAGGGAGAAAGGGTTTCTTTTGGCTCTGAGTCTGAAGGCATGGTCCATCATGATCAGGAAGGAGTGGCAGACAACAGGAGCATGAGGCAGTTGGTCACATTTTGTCTGTAGTCAGAAAGCAGAGAGAGATGAATTCTAGTACTCAGCTCATTTTCTCCATTTTCCTTTTTTTATTCAATCTGGTACCCCAGCATACGGGGTGCTGCCCCCTCATTGAATATGGGTCATCTTGCTTCAGTTAAACCTCTCTAGAAACACTCTCACAGACATTCCCAGAGGTGTGTCTCCTAGGTGACTCCAAATCCAATCAAGTTGATTTGGAGAAAAGATGGAGAAAGATGAACCATGACACAAAGTAACATAAAAAATATTTCATGCAATAAGTATTTTCCACAAAATTATGTTGGATGTTTGGAAAATACCACCATTTAAATGATTTTTTTTATCCTTAATTTAATGGTGTTTTTAGTTCTTTGACACAATATACAACTTGTCAATGTTTTCACTGAACTTGCACGTGCACATGACTATCGGGATAAATTCTTCAGAGAAAAGTCTGTTCAGAATGTTTCAGACTTATGCTTTGTTCAGCTAAATCAAAGTAAATTAGGAATATCTAAACAACTGAGCAGCAGCTTGAAGGAGACTGTTTATATACAGCACACAGGAGTGTTGCTTTACCTATTTTCTAAACATGGCCTGTGTCTTTTTTTTTCCCAATAGCAAATATTTAAAATGTTGTTTAGGACTGAAGACATGTTCAAATGTTAAGAGTACTAGCTGTTCCTGCAGAGGACCCAGGTTCAGTTCCCAGCACCCACTGGATGCTAAACTCCATTTTCAGGAGGTCCAATACCCTGTTCTCACCTCCATGGGGACTGCATACATGAGGCACACGGACATACATTCAGACAAAACATCTTCACATGTAAAATTCACTTCTTATGGATAATTATCTTTTTATAAATGTATTACTTTTATTTTCCTCAGTTACATAGCCAATTTTAAAATCTTCTTTTTTAAAGAACCCATTCTAGATTAAGGATCTACCCTTTAACTTTCATACCATGCAAAAAGTCCCGTGTTTCCTATTTCATTTTAAATTTCTTCTTTAATGATCACTCTAAATAAAGTGGTTATACAATTATGACATTTGCCTTTAAAAAAAGTGTTTCTCTCTTTTGTGTCATGCTTAGGAAAACCTTCCTTGATCTAAAAGTAAATAAATGTGCATAAATAATTTCATGCTATGGTTCCAAAGGTCTTCAGTTTTCTACCCATAAGTAATTTAATTCAGCTTACCTCTTTTCCAAAATGCTATAGAGTCATTGAATGATTATTTCCATACTTATTTGAGATATTACCTTTGTCCTACCTTGAATTTTGCTCATCTTTGGGTGATCTATATTTTTAATTAAGCAAACTGTTTTGTTAACACATATTAATTATGCATATTAATGGAATTTCATGTGATGTTTCCACGTGTGGATACATGATGCATTGACCACATTCAGCTACACTCCTTCCATCCTCTCCTCTGCACTCTGCCCAGTCCCTAGTAATCAGTATTCTGCTTTCAAGTGAGTTCTCATTTTCAGTTTTCACATGTGGAAAAGAACATACAGTATGTCTATCTATGCTAAATTCACATGACACATGCATTTATCCTTCCTATAGACTCTGGGTTTATTTTAAACACCCTTGTTGAGGTTGTGACAGGGAAGAAAAGGTCTAAGTGGGGAAATGGCAGAGAAGGTAATGGAATATGTATATCAAGAAAGCAGACAGGGTTAGGAGACACAGGGGGAGTAGCAAAATGGAAAAGAGACAGATGGAGGAGTGGTTAATGATATGTATGTATGAAAACATCACAATACAGTGAAACCTATTTCTTTGTACACTTACTAAATTTTTTATCTTAATAATGAATGAATAAAATATTCCTGCTTAAAAGCCCAAGTGGAATTTTCCTTGAAATGCATTAGACTCGGTACATTTGCAGAGTACCTCTGGAGGAGACTGTTAGCACATCAGGTGCTTTTCAAGGTACAAATGTAGTGCATTATCTTTATAGGTTTCTTCATATGGAGAGTGTGCATTTCCTTAAAATTTTCATATACTCAGGGTCTGGAAAGATGCCTCAGTGTGCAAGAGCTCTGGCTGCTCTTGCAGATGATGTGAGTTTGGTTCCCAGGACTAATGTAACGCCAATTCCAGGGCCCTCAGCACCCTCTTCTGGCCTCCCATGGCCACTGCACATATGTGGTGCACATAAATACATGCAAACACTTATACATATAGAAGAAAGAAACATCTTTAAAAATAGATTATTTATATCATGTTTATAAATTATGAATATTTCATATATACATTTAACAGTTTTGGTTGCTAAATGCAATTCAACAATTTTCCTACTTTTTTCTAATGGATTATTGCTAGTCTATTAGAAAGCTAGTGATCCTACAATACTTAACAGCCCTGTAAGGAAATAAGTACTGTGCTTTAGCTAGAGTGCTACTGATTTTCCCCAAGTCTCCCTAAGATTGTGATAGTTTACAGTCACCAGTCTTTTATTTTTTTTATTTGCTATGTCCTTTATACCTTTATTTACTAGCTCTTTCAGAGAAATATTAATTAAAACTGGCCAGTGTTAGCATCTTTTTCTTATCTGTTACCAGAATGTTTCTCTTAAAATCCCTGTCTCTGTTGGTTTCTGATAGATATTTTTTAATGATAAAATTTCACTCCCAGTTTACTAAGAGATTTCATGAGATCTTGGTGTTTAAGAATTTATTTTTATTATTTTTAATTGTGTGTGTGTGTGTGATGTGTGTGTGTGATGTGTGTGTGTGTGTGTGTGTGTGTGTGTGTGTGTGTGTAGCTAGAATTTTCCTGGTCTTGCCTTGCCCACAGTCAGGACAAATCTCTCTCACCCGCCAGTCCTGCAGCTGCTCAGACCCAACCAAATAAACACACAGAGACTTTTATTGCTTACAGACTGTATGGCCATGACAGGCTTCTTGCTAACTGTTCTCATATCTTAAATTAACCCATTTCTATTAGTCTGTAAGTTGCCACATGGCTCATGGCTTACCGGTACCTTACATCTCACTTGTCATGGCAGCAGCTGGCAGCTACTCTCTGCCTCAGCCTTCCACTTCCCAGAAATCTCCTCTCTCCTTGTCCCACCTATACTTCCTGCCTGGCTACTGGCCAATCAGTGTTTTGTTTATTAACCAATCAGAGCAACACATTTAACATACAGAACATCCCACAGCATGTGTGTGTGTGTGTGTGTGTGTGTATGTGTGTGTGTGTGTGTGTTTGTTTGCAGTTGCTCATAGAGACCAGAAGAGGGCATCAGATTCCCCTGGAGCTAGTGTTACAGGTTGTCCTGAGCGGCCCCATGTGAGTGCTGAGATCCAAATTCAGGTCCTCTGAAAGAGCAGTACATACTCTTAACCTCTGAACTGTCTCTCCAGCTCACCCACCTTTTAAAAGATTTGTTATCATTTTTAATTACTTGTCTTTCTGTGTTTCTGAGTGCAGATCCTGATATTTCATTTACCATTTGTCTTATGGGCATCTACCTCCCCCTTTTTTTTCTGTTGCCTAATTTCTTACTTCTCAACTGTTTTAGCATTCCTATAACAAATGCTGTTTGGTCTGAGGCTTTGTTATTTGAGCACACTGCTAACTCTGCTCATTAATTTTTTATTTATGCTTGGACATCTTTGTAGTGAAGTACAACTGGCAGGCATTCCTTTTTTTTAATGTTGTCTTTTCAAATTTCACTGCTGGGGCTATGAATAAGTGAAATGAATTCTTCCTAGAGTTGATTCTGTTAGGTAAAATAAAATGAACTTCAGTAAAAAGCTTCTCACCCAATAATTTCTTAAATAATATCACTTCCTTCTTTTCTTGTTTATTTATGATGCACAACCGCGTGGGCTTTTCTGAGTCTTCAAGTGAAGCAGAGAGAAAAGAAAATAACACAGTAAGTTATTGACTCGGAATGCCGAGGGGAGCCAAGTCTGAGAACCTCATCCTCTTGCAGACTTTGGTGTAAGCTTGGCATGGCGCCTCACCTCACACCACACACTCCCTGCCCATCAGGATCACCTCAGAAGCCATCCTCACTGGGGCAGAAGCAGTGAGTTGTTCATCAGAGTTTCTGTAACATTACTGCTCTTCTGTGAGGGAGGGAGCTTAACCCCAGGTGCTACTTTTGTCTGCCACATCCTGGGAGAGAAGCTTTCTCAGGAGCAGACATAGATTTTAACCAAATCCATGATACAAAGCAAAGTAGAACAGCACGGCCTTTTCAGCTTTGGTGTGCCTTTTGTAAGAGCTTTCACAAGCCTGTGATTAATATAACTGCCTATTTCAGATCATAATAATAACATGTAGAGGGGTGGAGGGAAATATGGATTACAGAGTTGTTTGGTTTTTTTTTTTTAACATTAACGCATTAGGTTTTATTTTTTGCGGCTCTCTTTTCCCGTAAACAATATGAATAATGCAAACAATCAGATATTGTTGAATAAGAAATATAAATAAGCCTTAGGTGTGTCTTTAAAAAAATCATTGTAACATGTAGGGTATTTTCTTCCAACGTGTTATTGACAGATGAAGTCTGGTACTTTCGTCATTGGTTTGCTTTTGAAGAGGTGGTTGGTTATTCTGGCCTCCTAATATCTACACTATGCAAATGTTGATCTCCATATTTGTTTATTTCTTTTCCATTTTTCATGGATACATGTGGTATGCACATGTGTGTGCATGTATGCATGTGTGTGGGCACACATGTGGGGGTGTACTTACATATGTGTGTGTGCATGTGGAAGCCTGAGGTTGACGATGGGAATCGTCTTCCATCCCTTTTCCACCTTATGCATTGAAGCAGGGTCTCTTCATCAAAACCAGAGGCTGCGTCAAGCTTCTGAGGCTGGAATGATAGGCACTCATGTGTTTCCTATGCATCTGAATTCTGCACCACATGCTTGCAAAGCAAGTGCCTTAAGCCTCGAGCCACAGCCCCAACCCTGGATCTCAATGTTTGTCCAAACTATGAAATACACACCCTGATCCCAAGAATACAAGTTAGTAAGATTCAAGAGTTTCTGCCCACAAGCCAAGCCCTCACATTTGAGTGGGAGCCACTGATACTAATCAAATGTTTATTCAGCGACTTTTTACATGGCCGTGACGGTGACACCAGATAAAACCATGTGAGGGAGGAAGATCGATTTTGGCTCCAGGTTTCAGAGGTTTCCATTCAGTGTGTTAGAGACAGCAAGGTGAAAACTCCTCACATCAACACAAGCAGAAAGTGGAGGGGAGCTGTAACCAGAACAGATCCAAACCTTCAAAGACCCACCCCTAATGACCTGCTCCAAACAGCCAGACCCCCACCTGCTCCATAGCACCACCTGCTGGGAGACAAGTGTTCAGAACAGGAGTCCTTGGGAGGGAGCATTTCAGATTCAACCCATGACATGAATCCAGTGATTTTTTTTTTCAGATCAGTATATAATTTTGACTCTTTGAACAGCTGGTAGGAAGTATGAGCATTCAAAGTGTATAGAAAATACACATTCTTTGAATGGATGGCTTTAGGTTAAGACTTCCAGGATGGGGTAGTAAGTAGGAACAGAGATTATGACAAGCACTATAGATGACCCATGTAAATGCCATCCACACCCCCCTTCTCTTTGTCCCACCCACGTGATGCTATCAGTGTTCCAGCCCCCTTTCCAGGGAGTACACGCCACCTTAGGACTTCAGGCAGTGAGGTGGCTTCTTGCCCTAGATTAAAAAAGACAAAGGTTGGGAGGACCTGAGTTTGATCCCCAACACCCACAAAATAAACCAGGCAGGCTGGTGTGTGCCTATAATTCCTGTGCTGGAGAGGCAGAGACAGGTAGACACACCTAGAAGCTCATTGGCCAGCCAGACTAGGCAAACTGATGAGTTCCAGGTTCAGAGATCTGGCCTCAAAAGTGAGGAGTGATGGAGGAAGATACCCAGCAGCTGACCTTTGGCCTCTACATGCATATGTATGCACACATGGACATGAACATGAGCAGACAACACACACATGCAGATACCTATACGTTCAAAAAAGGCAACAACAAGAAGAAGTGCTTTGCGATGCTTGTTCCACTCCCTTGGAAGCAAACAAGAGGCCTAGAAGGCAGCAGAAGAACTCTTTCATCTGTGAGATGAGCCTCTGCCTACTGACGATCATTCCCTTCAACATATTGATCCGTATGCCAGCCCTGCACCGCTTAGCTCAGGGCTTCTCATTAGGAACAGTGGTGAAGTTCTTCTCTACGCCTGTGACAAACAGATTCTCTGCTGTTTGCAGCCAGATATAATCCCAACTAATTAAGAGGAGTGAGGTCAGATGTGGGGGACGGAGCTGTAACCAAGATCAGTGCATTAATGAAAACACTGGGTGGGAGGAAGCCAGACTCACCGGAGAAACAAATACTTTTCATTTAGCCTCCCCATCTCTTGCATTAAAAATTTATCTGCGGATAAAATTAGAATGCAAATGGGAGACACACAAGGGTGGGAGGGAGACAAGAGAGGGCGGGGGTAAGAGTAAACAGAAGAGACTGTATAAATGTATGAAATTGTCAATGAAAAACTGAACCAATAAAAATGTTTAAATGGAAGAAGCACAAATTATAACTCTGAAGCATTATGATAATTTATTACTACCATCCCAGCTATTAATGAAGGCATGATAAGGAAAGCTCACTACAGGCCAGTGCTAACTGCCATGGGAGTTGACACTATGGGTTCAACCACGGGTTTGTAAGTAGGAAGGCCACAGTAAGAACAGCATAACACAAAGATGATGTTCGAGCCATGTGATTTTACCTTTAACAGTACTAATAGTTTATATAAGGAATATTACAGTTCCCTAGAAAAATAGATCTAACATTATACATAGTATATATCATATCATATCATATCATATCATTTCATTTCATTTCATTTCATATTGAGAATCCCCTAGAATGGCTCACATGGTAGGGGCTCAGTAGTCCAGCAATGGTTGTCTACACATCAACAAAGTTGAGAACCCAATCGCGGCTCAGTCCACAAATCTCGGTTCCTCGGCAGTCCCAATCTGGTACTGTAGGCCTGGAAGATTCTCAGAGGGTTTCTAATCTTCAGTCCACAGTGGAAGGCTGAAGAAGCTGCGTTCTGATGTCAGCCAAGGCCAGCCAGCCAGCAGCAGCAGCAGCAGCAGCAAGAATCGAAGTCAGGCAGGCCCATCTCATGTCGCTTCTAACTGGGCCGCCTGTTGGGAGGTGCTAGCACTCTGGCAGAAGGACTTCTCCTGGTTAATCCTTTCTGGACATTGCCTCTCAGACCCACCTACATGGGTATCTTAGTTGATACCAGATCGGGTCAAGTGAACAAGCACAGTAGGATATTGTAAATGAACCATTTAGCAGCAGATAGATAACAATCAATCCTCTCTTGTGTATTTTCTCTTGTGTCCCCTCACCCTGCCATATATAACACAGGCTACTTCCTTTCCATTTTTAAAAAGTTGTTTCTTAAGTGTTTTGAAAGGTAACTTGGGAAGGAAGTATTTTGAAATGACCTCTTAGTCTTGATATAACTATAATTCATATTTGATTTGGAAGCTAATGAAACTAATAGAAGTGGGGAGAATGTGAGGAAGAGATGATTGGCATAGATTTCAAATAGGAAGTTGTTGCAATATTGATACAAAACATGCTCAGAACTATGGACTGGAGAAACCAGATCCCAGAGATTATGTGTGGAACTGGATAACTCCGGAGCTATTCATTGCTTGTAAAGGAGGAAAGAAGACAGAATGGAGGGTTGTCCCTGGCTACTAACTTGGCAAGTGGTCAAATCAGCAAGTCAAGACACAGACCGGGCTGAACAAAAAAAGTCTACCCACTGTAAAAAATCTCCATTCCCCTGTGAACATTCAGTGTTTATTTCCCAAGCCCCAGTTGTATCAGGCACTTATTGCCACATTAGTGCTGTGTAAGAAGCATCCCTAAGATTCCACTGGTCTGTAATAATGAATAACTGTCCCACTCGATAGACAATGGCATCCAGCTGGTTTGGGCTTGTCTGTTTCTTGAACGGATCCCATCTCAAGTGTGAGCAGTTAGTTGCCAAGTCATCTAATCTGGCTTCAGGGAAGGCCAGCGATGCTCAGCTCAGCTCCACATGTACGTTCCTCCTCCTGTAGCCTGCCCAAGCATGTTCTTGGGAATAGTGGTGTGCAGAGGGAAGACAGGTGCATCTGTGTTGTTTCTTTTTCATGTTGTGACCGAGTACTTGACAGGGAAGTAGCTTAAGGGAGGGAACTTTAGTTTGGACCACAGGGTGAGGTGAGGGAGGCACTGTGGTGGGAGCCAGAGGCAGCTGGTCACAGTCCATCCACAGTCAGGAAGAAGAGAGTGGACGGTGAGTAAGGCCAGGCTGTAGCAGGACAGCATCCAGTGACCCCACTCCACCACCAGTGCTCTACTTCCTAAAGGTTCCATAACCTTCCAGAAGAGCACCAGCAGCTGGGGCCAAGGGTTCGAACCCATGAGCCTAAGGGAGACAGTTCATATTCAAAGACAACACCATAATAGCGTCTTTCAAATCTATGCTGGTGTCATAGCTGTCAACTCCCCAGTGGCCAAAAGAAGTCCTAAAGCTAGACTAGGTTCAAGGTTGCCAGTGACAATAGCATCAAATACTGAGGGCAAAGAGTAAGGATACAGAAAAAGACCGAATAGTCAAGCCATTCATATTACGTATGTGCAGATATATCAGCTGTGTGCCAAGCACAGATCAACATATTACTCTTCTCATTGCTCTAAGAAAACACCTGACACAGCAACTTAAGGAAGAAAGATCGTGGCTATGGAGTAGCTCCAGTTGTGGAGGCAGGAGCATGAGAAAGAGGTAGACAGACTGAAAGAAGAGCAGGTACCACCCCATTACAGGAGAAGAGGGGAGGGAAGCCATTCAAGAGGAAGGAGGAAAGTTTACTGAAGGCAGACTATGTGTCACATGATGTTTGAAGCATGTAGGGGGATACATCAAGCTAGGAAACATTTGTCACTGTATTAGGGACAAATGCTAGAGCAGTAATTGGTAAATGGAGAAGCTGAAGCCTCTAGTGGAGACCAGAGAGCAAAGGAATGATAGGATTGGTCCTGGGATGATTAGGAGAAGACCTACAGTCTACTGTAGGAGAGCTGCCTCCTTGGCATTAAACATGGAGGCATCTCTTAGCAGTGCCATGGGGAAAGGATGGGGTCTCAACAGGAGTGTGAAGGGCTCTGTGGGGTTCCTGAAGTCTTGTTGTGGGCAGAGCATCCTTATCAATGGCCCTGGGAAATCCAAAGGCCTTCTCCTTTCTTGGGAACTTTCATGATTGTGGGAGTGGAGGAACTTACAAGAACTCTGGCATGTCTCCTGGGGAAGCGGCATGGTGACTTCTGCAAAGATGCCTCCAGCAGAGCTTTGAAGGAGTGTAGAAGGGTGAGATGGACCGCACAGGCATAGGTCATCTGTGGGAAACAGGATCTGTGATGCACACAGCAGACTCCATGCCCTACTTTTTAAGCCACAAATATTTTATAATATTCCCATGTGGAACTACAATAAAATGTACAGATTTTACACTCCAGATACTCATGCATTTTCAAGAGCAAAGATCAATATAATGTACTGTATTACAAAAGAGGAGTAGGAGAAAAAAATCAATTTATAATCAAATAAGTTATTTCAACGTGGAAATACTCAAGGCACCTGGCCTCAGGAGGGAGGGAGCATGAGGAAGGCTTGTGGTTTTATTCACAGTCAAAATTCTATGATAGCAGCAGATTCCGGAAAAAATGGGAATGGGCTTTCTTATTCCTTTCTCTCTTTATTTTAACCCAAATACAGCAATCCATGCTATTATCAGTAGCATGATTTTCTGAAACAGAGATCTATTCTTGGTAATTAATAGAAAATAAACCTTTGTTTATATGACAGATTCCTAAAAAATTGAAGGCACATTACAAGCCATGCCAAACCACTCTTTATGTGGTGAACACTGTATTATAGCAATAATATCATGGATTACCATATTTAGGTTAACACAAATAAATAAATAAAGGAATAAGGCAGATTCCTAGAAAATTGGAAGCATATTACAAATAATGCAAAACCACTCTTTATGTGGTAAACACTATAATGGACTTCTCAAAATGTTACATCCTGACACTTTGAATCTACCAATGTGCTAGCCCATTCTTGTCCTCCATTTTGCTTGCCACAGCTTCAGATACCCAATCAACTATGGTCTGCAAAAAATTAAAAGAAAATCCCAGGAGTAAACAACTTAGTTTTTATATTGTGACCTATTTTTGAGTAGTATTATGAGATCCAGGCCATCCTGTTCTGTTCCACTGAGGATGTGATTCAATGCTTTGTTCAGAGTGTTCACTCTGTGTACATCACCTGCCCACCAGTCACTAAGCAGCTGTGAGATCCCTTGCCATGGGATTACAATTCTTTAATAATGACTCCAAATAGTAAGAGCAATACAATGGCAACTTTATTATAGTACATTGTTGTTCTTATTGTTATATTTTGTTAATAGTTATTTTTGCTGATTTCTTTCTCTGCTTAATTAATACATTGAACCTTGTCATAGGTAGGTATAGGAAAAAACAATCTATAGACAGTGCAGTGCTATACAAGCTTATGGAATTGTGAGCCTTGGGAAGTGGAAAGACCTCATGGCACAAAGGACTTCCCAGATATGACCAAGTTAAAGATCCTAAGATGGGGAGGTGATCCTAGGCCACCTGTGTGGGCCCAGCACATGCACATGGGCCCTGAAAAATTAAAGTGGGTGAGGAAGGTTAAAATCGGAGAGGGACTAAAGATGCTACACTGCCAGCCTTGGCAGGGGAGGATGCAAGAGGACCACATGGAGCTCCAGCCCTGGGAAACAGAGGGGACGAGCATGTCGCAGACTCTCCAGATAGGACAGTCATGCAGACATCCAGATTCTAGCTTAGCAAAGCCCACTTTGGATTTTGGATGCTAAACCAGAAAATAATGTGTATTGTTTTTAGTAGAACAGTAATTCTGGTCTTTATTTATATAAAATGAGATCCAGGTTTAGGTTTTGGGCAAGAGGTTTTTATCACCTGTACGGACACTTGGAGGAATATTCCAAAGCTTATTTGGGGGGTGTGAGGACGTGACTCATATGATACAGTGCTTGCTCTAGCATAATGTAAACAGTGTGGTGGTACACGCCCATAATCCCAGCATTCAGGAGGTGGAGGCAGGAGAATCAGAAGTTCAAGTCTGTCCTCAGCTACATAATGAGTTTGAAGTACATGAGATTATGTTTCAAAAAAATTATTTGGAGTGTAGTACAAGGCTTCCTGATGCAAGACCAGGCCATTCATCACAGGGTACCCAACATCCCTGGCTCCACACATGAATGCCAGCACTCCACCCAGTGTCATTTTCATCACCAGGCATGTCCTCCCACACGAAAATTTGAAGATGGAAGTACCCTCTGTCTAGAAGCAAGAATTTCAGTACTGGTCTAAACCATAAACCTAGTTTCAAAGATACTTTCCAGGTACCCAACGGCCTCAAAGTAGACACTGTTATAGATCAATAGCCTACTGGAATGCTGATCAATCAATAGATTCCCAAATTGATTTCTTAAAAGCTCTTGCTTATTTGGTCCTTCCTGTGTCCTGTGCCTGACGGCAAAATTGAGACCAGAATCTGCCTTTGATAATGAAAACCGCTGCAGTCCATAGCCATCCTGTTTCCCAAGGAGACATCTTAATGAAATCCCCAGTTACTATAAAATTTAGCAGCAGGGAGAATTGGTGTAGTTAAAATAGCAAAAGGAATGGTTGTCCCCTGCTGTGGATTCGGGGGTTGCGTGGGGGGGGGTGCTTTTATCTAATGCTTCCTCCCTCCACAGTCATCCCTTAGTATCTACAGAGGTGAGACAAGCTTAGCGTGATATGATTCCTTCTTACAACGGATGCTGTCATACAGATTCTATTTTGAGGGCCCCAACAGGGGATTCTGGTGGAACATCCAGAGAAAGAATTGTGGATTTCTAAGAGGGCCAGGCACATTAGGAGCCGAGGCAAGAAAGCCCTCTGGTTTAGGAGAAGCCCGGGAGAGGGTAGTTCTGAAGGCAGGGAAGGCATGCTTCCTTCCTGAGCACAGTGTTGTAATTAGCCCCTCACCCGGGAGACTAGGCACCCACACTTTGCACTTCAGGCTGTCTGTCCTCAGGGGAGACTGCCAACTGTGATGTGAGGGTCAGGATGGAACAGGGTGAAATGGCTCATTACAGAACTGTTCTGTACATGGGGGTGGCAAGCTCTAACCCTTTATCTCTACTTAAGAACGTGGTTTGATCCTTACCAAGTCAAGGGATGTTCTTTTTTGGTGAAGGGGAAAGTATGATGAATAGTCTCTCCAGTTAAAAGAGTAGATAATTGTTGCATAATTAGACAACACTTCACCAGAGGATTTGCCGGAGGCACAACCCAATGCGAAGGCTGAGAATGAGGGTGTTTTCCTTCCTTCTTGCCTGCATGATAACGGAGAAGTTGGCAACTAATTTCCCCAGCTATTCCGATCCTTTCTTTGTTTTTCACACTCCTTTAGTTTAAGTAGATTTATTTGCCAAGTAGATCAAAAGCCTTCCGAGATGGAAATGACCCTACATTCTTCGTGATTCAGTAGGCTGCCCAAAGAGGGCCTTAGTATAATTGACAGTGATGACATATTGTGAAGTGCTGTGACGAGGATTCTGAAATTACTCATTTGTCAGCAAATACCGGGTGACTCAAGTCTCAAGGTTAATCTAACAGTAAATTATTAATCCCTGACAAAACCTCTGTGGGCTGTAGGCTTGCAATGCTATGTTCAATGGGAACTGATGTTCCCAGAAAAACAAAACAAAACAAATAAGAAATCTGCATCTGTGTTAATGATTCTCCAAGGCTGAGTGAAATGCAGTGATTGTTCTAGAGTCCGAAGTTGAGGTTCAACAGCCAAGTTCTACTGGACTATATCTTTAGCCCCATAACTAGCCATTCAGAGCCCACCCCTGTGTGTGATTAATATCCTTGTGTCTCTGGTAAAATCGTTTTTGAATATACAAAAAGGTCTCTAGTTTCATCAACCAAATGGCTAAGAATATCATCAGGTAAACAACACTTGAGACCTGTAGCAGAGATGTCCTTACTCGGCTGTAACGTCTACCTGATGTTTCCGCCAATGTATTCTTAAAGCCCCTTGGTTCGTGATTTTCTTGGTTCTATGACTATAAAGACTTTATGAAAGTTAACATACTCTTTGGGATAAGCTTAATCTGGTTCCTAGCCTGTGGTCATTCTTATTTGGCTCAAGAATAAACTGTCTCCTATTCCCCTTGAGGTGAGCTGTGTTTTAGATTTGACATCTGTGATGTAGAAAAAATTAAGAGCCCCTAAGAGCTTTCAATTTAATACTTGAATTTACACCAGTGTTAGGGGCATCGTTCACTGGGCACAAGAAGCTTCTCAAGGTCTACCCATCTGTGCCCCTTGACCAGAACTGTGCTATGTCTAGAATCACAGATGAAGATTTGACATACTCTCACTGTTGCGAGTTGAATTTTACACCCCACCCACCAAAATGAATACATTAAATTCCAAGGCCAGGCATGATGAGGTATGCCTGTAGTCCCAGCTGTGTGAGAAGATGAAGCAAGAAGGGTCATTTGAACCCAGGAGTTCAGAGATAGCCCAGGCATGACAGCGAGACCCCATTTTCCAAAATCATGTATTTCATACACACACACACACCACCAGCAGCACCAGCACCAGCACCACCACCACCACCAGCATCACCATAGTCAAGGTAGAAGAATTAGAAATGCAGAAATGTGTAATGTAAGACACATATTCTTCTAATGAAGAAGAATTATTCTTTGAGTAATATAGCACAAGGAAGAAAAAGAGGCAGAAATATCTATATTAGATTCTTTGCAAATGTAAGGGAAAAAAAAACAACAACAAACGGCCTCTTCCAAATGTCTGTGTCAGATAAAGGGAAAATCAAAAAGATCCATTGGAAGAAGAGAAAACCACAAGAAAACCAAGATGCAATTTCATGATTAAAACTGCACTGAAGATAACAGCGGACACAGAAAAGCCTCATTTGTCCTGTAAAGAGAAAAAGGGTAAATTGTTCTAGAACAAAGTAAGGAGAAGAAAAATGAGAGAAAAGTTATTAGTTATAAAACAAAAAAAAAATAAGCCCCAAATCCAATTTCAGATCTGCTTATTCTTAGAGAGAAAGAGAGCCCAAGCTGAACAACCGCACAGAATTTCAATAGAACCAACCTTCCTGAGTGAACCTACCTCCCAGAACATACACGATGGACTCCTGCATCCCAAGGATTTCTAATGAAGGGGAACTCTGCACTCATTAATTCTAAAGTCTATGCTAAAAATGAAAAATTCTTTTTACATATCCCTGTGGGAAAAATAAGAGACCTGATAAGAAGGGAAAATTACTCTGAATTAAGTCTTCTGATGGAATGTTATAAATGTCTGAGTGGAAATGAGTAAAAGCAGAAAGGATAATGACCTTATTGGTCTGTGGATATGGCTCAGTTGGTACAGTTTCTGCCTAGCATGCAGGAAGCTCTGGCTTTAATTCTATCCCCAGCAGCACATAGAAACTGGGTGTTTATGGTCCCACGAGTTAGGAGGTAGAGGCAGGAGGATCAGGAGTTCAAGGTCATCCTCTGCTATGTCGTGAGTTCAAGGCCAGCCTGTGCTAGAAGGGACCCTGTCTAAAATGTCATCTATGTATGAACTGACCTACATTATCACACTTGGAAGATAGTCTTAAATGTGCAAGAATTTTGAACACAGAGCAATCACACCATTTCCTTAGATGACTATGCACAAGTACCATAACTGTGAAGAAATTAATAAAATTGAAAACTCAGAGGAGGAAGGATGGAGGCAAAGTAAGCAATCATGAAATTACAATCTATCTAATAGTATTTCTGCCCATTTTTACACAGTAATTAAGGTGAAATCTGTACAGTTGCTTTTCTCTTGCTGTGATTAAACACCATGACCAAAGGCAGCTAAAGGAGGAAGCTGATTTGAAATAAGGTTCCAGAGAGGGGGTTCATGATGGTGGAGAAGGTAGGACAGCTAGAGGCAAGTATGGTGCCAGGAGCAAGAAGCTGAAGGATCAAATCTTTAACGGCAAGAAGAGGAGCGAGCAAACCGGAAGTGGGTGGGGCTACAGACTCTCTTACTGAAGCACTTCCTCCAGCAAAGCTCCACCTCCCAAAGGTTCTACAACCATGCTGAACGTAGCTACCACCGGGAACCAAGAGTTCAAATTGTGAGTCTGTGGGCAACATCTCTAGTTCACACCATCATAGAATCAAAATGTTGGGAATTTTAAAAAAAATAGTTGAAAGATCCATAATTTGCTAATAACAACAATATAGCAATAGATTATATTTATACATTTAAGGATTAGAGAACTAGGAATATGTCCACTGTGAAGGGTACAACCATTGGAAGGTAGGTTATTATTGACTTAATAATGGAAAAATCTAGATTCAGGTAGAATTTGTTACATCTCTTTGTAATGTTTCTGATTGCCAAGGAGAACTATGTTACATATATTAATTGGGAGACTAGAAAATCAAGCTATAATTGCCACTGCTTCATTAGTCTGCGTGCTTAGAGTTTTGTGACCTGCTTGTTATGTGCAGTGAAAACAGAGTCTTGCTAAAATCAGCTTACATTAACTGTGCCAAGTAAAAGGCCTCACTATTCCATTTCCACTCATGAATATAATGCACTTTGATCATACTTACCCTATTACCCTCCCCTTAATCTTTTTATTCTTTGAAATGTTCATACATTTATTCAATGTGTTTTGATCATACCCATCCACCACTACCTGCCTCCAACTCCCTCAGTGTCCCCACCCCAACTCTTCTCAAGTTCATGTCCTACACTATCTTAGCTATTGATAACCCCCAGATGTCTGACCGAAGTCTTACTTGTTCGAGGTTGTTCTCTGTTAGCACATGAGGGGAACCTATGTCCTTTCGCTGGCTTCATCAGCCCACCTGTCCTCCTCAGCTCAAGCCACTTTCCCCTGGCTTAAACCAGTAGTACCACTTCACTGACCATTCTTCTGCCACCCTCTCTGGAGCTACATGGGCCACACTGAAGAAATAACCTGCTTCCTAAGGACCCTTGTCAGGAGACTCATCAGCGCAATACCAGGGTGATTCCTTTATGTCAAAGACCTTAGTGACATCTTCGAAGTCCCTCCTGCCATGCAAAGTGGCAACACTTATCACAGACTCCCAAAGTTAGGACTTGGACCTCTTGAGGTGGGGAACATATTCTACTCACCAAAATATTATGCAGCCATAGCTTATTCAACCAATTCTGTTTATTTGGCATTTGTATCACTAGTTTTAAAATAATAACATATGTGACACCAGCCTGTGCAAACTGAATATTTCCAGAGGGCAACTTTCTAAAATTGGAATTCTAAGTCAAGGGCTGATTTTTTTTTTATTTCCAATGCCCAAACTCTTGATATATTGATGAATTTCCTCCCCAAAATGCTTGGTTTTGTACCTTAGAAACCAGGAACTGGGTATCTGGGTTTTATTTTCAATTACAACATTTAACAATTTGAAAAGTACAACTAGTATCATTATTGCACTAACACTAATTCCTTGATAATTAGTGAACCTGAACTGATTTTTAACTGTATTTTGAAAGAGTCCCAAGGGATAGCAAAATGGCTGAGTGGGTAAAGGCATTTGTTACCAAATTCAAAACCTAAGTTTGATCCCTGGGACCCATGTGGTGGAAGGAGAGAACCAACTCCTTAAAATTGTCCTCTGAACTCCATATGAGTGCTGTGACATGGTTATACATGTGTCTTTGCACATACACGTGATAAGTAAATATTGTTTTTTAATTTAAATAGAAAAATCCTGAAGCCATAGAATCCTTTTTGACACCATTAAAATGTAGAAACTCCATTTTCTAATCCAAAGTCTTAATTCTGAAGCTGGACAACCCCAGATCTTATTAACTAGCCTGCTGAACTGTTTCTTATCTAGAGACGTGATGTCATTCAGAAAGTCTCCATTATCTGTGCTTGGAACTGTCAAGGCTTGCTGAATTGGAGCAGCTGAATTTAAAACAAGTTCAATGTCACTTCCATCAAGGATTAACTCATATTTCTGCATTTGAAATAGTGAACAAGCAATACTTGGGTTCATGTGAACCCTGAGAATATATTTTTCAGACTTCAGTAAGAGACCCATTCTGAGCCATTACAGTGATTGGACAATTCACACATTCAAGCCTCCAGCCCCTGTGACAGCCCTGGTAGTGTTCTGCATGAGGACAGAGAGCCAGGCCTAGCTCCTCACCATTAATCAGCCAAGGAAACTGACTTCTACACTGAGGGGATTGAAGACCCTCCAGAGGATTCCTCTGGACCCTTCACAATAACTGTCCCTCTCATTAGGGTCTTTGCGGCTTTTAACTACACTTTTCCAGGCCAGATCCTCCTGATGTTGTAAAGTCGGTCTCTGCTCTTTGCTCATTCTCCATGTTGGTGTTTCTCCACCTGCTCCTTCAGCTGGTAACCATGGTCTCCAGTCACAGTCCTTAGTCTTTCACAGAGCCGAAGGACAAAGTCTAGTACAGAAGGACAGATGCCACTTGATGGCGCATAGGTTGGGAATCTTAAAAGTTTATCTTAGGGGCTGGATGAATGGCTCTCTGGTTAAAAGCACTGACTGCTCTTCCAGAGGACCCGAGTTCAATTCCCAGACCCTACATGGCAGCTCAAAACTGTCTGTAGTTCCAATTTCAGGGGATCTGACATCCTCACACAGACATACATGCAGACAAAAACACCAACACAAATAAAATAAAAATAAATATATTATTTAGCTGGGCGGTGGTGGCGCACGCCTTTAATCCCAGTACTCGGGAGGCAGAGCCAGGTGGATCTTTGTGAATTCGAGGCCAGCCTGGGCTACAGAGCGAGATCCAGGAAAGGCGCAAAGCTACACAGAGAAACCCTGTCTCGAAAAACCAAAAAAAAAAAAAAAGTTTATCTTATTGAACTAAATTGGGAAGGTTGTGAGGGAAAAATGAAGAAAAGATGATGTGATGGATACAGAGGCGCAGTTAGATTGGAAGAGTAACTTCCCATGCTCTTCAGTACAGTCAGATGACTATGATTGACAACAAATATTTCAGAATCACTAGCAGAAGAATATGAACACCCCTCACCCGAAGATAGAGGTCTGAGGTGATGGACATGTCAGTTATTCTGATCTGACTTTTATACAGCATATACATGTATTGAAATGTCACACTGTATGCAAAATATGTACAGTCACTGTGCACCAAATTAAACGCCATGAAAGCATTAACTCTCTTAATAAAAGGCAAAAATTTATTTTAAGTTTCTTAAATTTTCCTGGTATGTCTTTGAATTCAAAGTCTTATAGTCTGTTAAGATTTTTTTTCATCTGTTATTTTTAGTTTAGAAAGCTCTCTGGCAACCTGTGGTGTTTGTGATTCTTTTCTTGAGAGTTTTGTATGGGGGTGAAAGAACGACGTGTGTGTGTGTGTGTGTGTGTGTGTGTGTGTGTGTGTGTGCAAATATGCACTCATGTGTGTGCAAATGAATGTGGAGGCTAGAGATCTACATCAGGTGTCTTCCTCAACCCCCTATTTTTTTATTTTTTGAAATAGAGTCTCCCATTGTACCTGGCACTCACCACTTTGTCTAGGCTGGCTGGCCACCAAGCCCTGGAGATCCTCCCATTCCCCCCAATGCACACACACACACACACACACACACACACACACACACACACACCGATGTTACAGTTGCACACTTCTGGCCTGGCTTTTTGTTTTTGTGAGGGTACAGAATGTCAAACCAAGTCCTCACACTTTCCCAGCAAATGCATTACTGACTGAGCCACCCTGTTAGCCCGAGGTAATAATTTTCCCCAAAAATATGACGAGATTTCTTTGCAGATCTTTCCTCATTGCATACGTTTATAATGCTGCGATTGTTTAAACTAAATTTTCATAGGCAGCAGTCTGCAGGCATTTTCTCACAACTCTTAGAGCCATCTTTCCAAACTTGTGTTTATACCACGCTTTTTAAAATTACCGGGACTTCATTTTACTATCTGTCTGGATGAGCAGGCTCCTTTTACCACCATCATTAAGATACCACACTTTGTGGTTTCGCTTCAGGGGTCTTTGCTTGCAGTGAAGACTGTTTCTTGGTTTGGAGAAACTAGGGCCCTGGAAACTCGATGACCACCTGAGTCACTCTGAGCCAGTAGCTGTCAGAACCATCGCCTCCTGATGGCAAAGCTGGTGGGTGAGTGAGTGCAGTAGCAGAAGCAATGCTCTACTGGAGTTGGGGGTGGGGCTCCCTGCAGAGACGGAACTCAAAAGGGAGTTGCCAGTTTGGTCTTCTGGTTGGATCCATCTTCCACCCAACACTGAACTTTATTGACTCAGGTCTGTCTGCAAAAATAGGGGTTGGATTAATTGAGTGGAGGGGGTGAGGCCTAAAGAGGAGCACAGGCTGAGGAAAATCCCTCCATGACGTTTCATGAGGAGAGAAGAACCAGGAAGGGAGGAACGCAGGGGCTGGTGGCCAGTCTTGATCTTGGTGACCTGGAGCTTTTTATAATCCGCAGCTCTGAGCTAGACTTACAGAGAATGAATTTTGCCCGCAGAAGCATCCAAGGCCCAGTCCAGTACAAGGAGGGGGCCTGAGCTAAATCTATGGCTCCTAAGGTTTCCTGGGTCCAGCCTCTGCATCGCTGTCTGTGTCCATTGGGAGGCATTCTGTGAATTGTCACGTGTCTGCTTCCTGGATAAGCTTGAGGCCTCTGCCTGTCTAGAGCGCAGAGGCTAGCTTCCCCGTTATAACGGTCTCTCTTCTCTACCCACCCCTTATTTAGTTTTAGTTTTTGTTTTTCGTTTTCTGTTTTTTGAGACAGGGTTTCTTTGAGTAGCCTTGGCTGTCCTGGATCTCGCTCTGTAGACCAGGCTGGCCTCAAACTCACCTGCCTCTGCCTCCTGAGTGCTCTGGGGGCCTCTTATTCTCATGTCAAATAAAAAGAGAGGAAGGGAGAAGCTCCTCTTCTCTTCTCTATCAATATTCTGGATTCTTCTTCCTGTGAACTTTGGAATCACTGAAGTGGAGATTCTAGAAAAGTCTGGGAGTGATTTTTATTGGAATTTCATTAAAATTTCATTGTAAAATGAGAAATAATTAATATCCTTGTCATGATAATTATTTTACGTTTCTCTGTGTGTGTGTGTGTGTGTGTGTGTGTGTGTGTGTGTGTGTGTGTGATCACGTTCATACCTGTGGAGATGCACACAGGTGTGAGTGAAGGCCAGAGGACAACCTCAGCTGCCATTCTTCAAGCACGGTCGGTCTTGTTGCTCACTGGTCAAGAAGGCTAGGCCAGCTGGCCAGCGAGGTCCAGGAACCTGCCTGCCTCTGCCTCCCTGGCCTTGGGATTACAAAGACACTCCACCATGCCTAGGTTCTTCCATGAGTTGTAGGGATTGAATTCAGGTCTCTGAGCTCACAAGATACTTTACCACCTGAGCCATTCCCACAGCGCAAAGCCTTTTCTTTTTCAGATTTCCATTTTACCTCTGGCAAAATTGTTGAATGTATTCATTAAATGTGCTCATCACATTTTAGACGAATTGTTACCTTAGTTTAACTTTATGTTCCTATCATGGAACAGTATTTGACATTTGCAGTCTTAGTCATTATTGTGAGTGTGTGAAAGGTCTACTATTTGATACATATTTTGTAACTAGCTACTGTAAACAAAAAGTGCATTTTATTTTCTAAAAAACAACACGAAGGCTATCCCCCAAAAATGGAGGCATGGGTTTGCATTGGAAGGAACTGAATGGGTTTTCTTTACTTTTGGTTCTGTATCTCACTGCATGTTTGCTCCACACGGCAAAGAGCCTTCCTCAGATGCCCTGTAGAAAGTAACAGAGGGGTACCCTCTGATGGCACCTAAGTGTTTCGTCGTGTGACGCCAGCCACCCCTGACATACTATGGTCTCCCTCCTGTTCTCTGTCCTCCAACACGTTTTAGGAAGAGATTCACACCCTGGAGGAGTTGGTGATATCCCAGAACCTAATGAGCAGTAACTATGAGTGAGGATGCAGCCTGGATCAAGTAAGGAGGTGGAGGGGCTGATGGTTTGGCCGCAGCCAGGCTGATGTCTGTCTGTCTTAGTGAGGGATTTATTGCTGTGATAAAACACAATGACCATAAGCAACTTGGGAAGGAAAGGGTTTCTTTAACTTAAAGTACCACATCAAAGTCCATCGTGGAAAGAAGTCAGGGCAGGAACCTCGAGGCAGGAACTGAATGGAGGCCATGGGGGATTGCTGTTTACTGGCTTGTTCATCATGGCTTGCTCAGCCTGCTTTCTTATACATCCCAGGACCACGATCCTAGCAGTGACACAACCTACAATGAGCTGTGCGCTCCCACATCAATCATCAATCGAGAAAATGTACCACAGGCTTGCCCAAAGGTCAATCTGGTGGGAGAATTTTCTCATTTGAGGTTCCATATTACAAAATGACTCTAGCTTGTTCAAGTTGACATTTAAAAACAACAGCCAGCACACCAACCTGTTCTTAAAATTGACAGGTTGGGTGACCATGTTAACACTGTAGAATTGTAACAGTGATGGCATTAAAGCATGGTTTTTATAACAGTCCTCCTACACAGGATGTTTTTCTAGTTTTATATGGTGCCTGTTGCTGGGGATGCTTTCTGCCAAAGAAAGGGTTTGCTCTTGTCCCTGGGTTTTATCAAGAACAGATGTTGCATTTTAGTGACTCCATTTTGGTCTGTATCCAGATACCATGCTACTGTCTCCAGTAACCTGTTTTAGTTTTCTGCTGCTGGGAAGAGATACCATGACCAAAACAACTTATAAAAGAAAGCATTGAAGTGGGAGCTTGCTTACAATTTCACAAGGTGAGTCCATAACCATCTTGGCAGGAAGCATGGCAGCAGGCAGGCAGGCATGGCACTGGAGCAGTATCTGAGAGTTTGTATCTCATCAGTAAATTGGAGGCAGAGAAAGGGAGTGGGGCTCAAAGCTCACCTTCAGTAGTATACCTCCCCCAACAAAGTCACACTTCCTCCAATAAGGCCACACCTCCCAATCCTTACCAAAATAGTTCCACCAACTAGGGACCAGGCATCCAAACATATGTGCATATGGCCTAATACTTACTAAATAATCCTAATCCTTACCAAAATAGTTCTAACAACTAGGGACCAACCATCTAAATATCTGAGCCATTCTCATCCAAGCCACCATAAAACCTAATGGTGTGACATTTAATTATTAATAAACATTCTAACCTTAATCCAGTCTCATTTTAATAGAGCAGTATGCCTGTCTGAGCGCATGCTTTAGATTGTCCTGCAGCCACCTTCCTCTCAAGTCACAGAGGACAAACGCATGTTCTTAGGGTGTCTCCATTTGCATGGCTTTTTAAGTGTAAGGTGCACTTGTGTAGTGGACACTAATTGTTCTCATCAGCTCATGAGAGGAATGAGTTTTCTTCTTGTTAAACTTCACTCAGCAGGTTATAAGCTTGACCTGGGGCATGCTGTGGGACAGAAGGAAAGAGAGACAGAGCTGAGGCACGCTCCCTGCCTCTGCCACTGGCCACATGTGGAAGTGGAGGTGGAAGGCAGGAAGACATGGACCTGAAGCTGAATGGTTTGTTGAGGTCAGGAATGTCAACCAGAGCAGAGGCATGTCCTGTATTCTGGGAACTCACTCAGAGACAGACCCTCCTGGGCTAGGCTTGCAGATCAGAGCTCTGACCTGCACAGAAGATATGCACCATCAACAGGAACCTTCCCTGGACTCTGTGAGGAGCCTGTAGTGAGCAGATACAGGCTTCTCTTTCTTTTTAGATTCTTTAACTCAAAAAAGGCTTAAGACCCTTAAGAAGGGGACAGGCCACAGTCTATGAGGCCATTTTATGAGATGTTAATGAAGTCTGGTACCAGCATTGTCAGAGTCCGCAGAGGCCAAGTTGAAGTTTCAACTAAAAAGGAGCACAGTGGTTCAAGACCCTAGTAGACAGGGCCTTCATACATGTGGATAACCACAGTTCTGGAAGATTCTGTTTAAAATACAGCATTCTTCTTACCATACATGTATCATAGATCACATAGTCACAATGAGTACTTCAAATATTTTGCTTAGGTTTTGGGGTCTATAAAAAGAGTATTAGGGTCAAACAAATCTCTCTCCTTTTCCCCTCCCCCTCTCTCCCCTCTCCTCTCTTGAACTGCTTAGGCCCAAATCCATTCAACAAAGGATCTTCTTCATTTTCTGCCAAGATGACTGTCCTCTTGCTATTACCAGCTCATGCTTCGATTGGTCGGGGTAATTTGTATTTCCCTAGAAAATCATCTTTTCATTCAGTGCATTCAATTCCCATGATTGTTGTATTTTAGGAAACGTCTTTCATCTTACATGGTAATTTATTGTCATCGTTATTTTCCCATTATTTTTGTGCAATGCAAACATAGTTACTCCTGCGTGCTTTACTTTGATTTTGCCCGTTTGTCTTTGTATAGCCTGTTGTTCATTATTCTAGGGCACGTGGGTTTATTTTGAGACTAAAGGGACAATGTTGACACCTTTTTGTGAGACTGTCTAAAGAAGTAAAAGAATGATCGTTGTGTACACAATATACACTAGTTAGCCTACATGCAGAGACCTGAATGATTTCAAGTTTTATTATCTGGATGAATGAAAGCCAGAAGGAATAGTGACACACTGTTGACTAAAGATCTGTCTCAGGGGACTGAAGAGATGGCTCAGTGGTTAAGAGTACTGGCTGTTCTTGCAGAGGACCCAGGTTCAGTTCCCAGCACCCACATGACAGCTCACAGACATCTACAGCTCCAGTCCAAGGAATCAGATGTTCTCTTCTGGCCTCTGTGGGCACCAGGCATGCATATGGTGCACAGACATACACACAGGGAAATCACCCATACACACAAAGTAATATAAATAAATTAAATCACAATGTTATAAGAATCTACCCCCAATCTCTTTGTCCCTTCTCCCTTAGCTTCCTTTACCTCATTATGTCTACCAGACCGTCTTCTACAAAACAAATCATAAAATGCTTCTAGTGAAACAAAGTTGAAGAGCATGATTTTTTTTTAAAGATAGGGTCTCACACTGTACCACAGCTAGCCTAGAACTCATTATTCATCACAGGCTGCCTAGGGATTCATGGCAACCCTCCTGCCTCAGCCTCTCTAGTGGCTGGGATTGCAGCACGAACAGCCTGCTTGAACGAACATCACACTTCTTATCCACCTGTGTACTAACTTTGTAGAACAAGTCATTAGGAAGGAAATTCAAAGTTCAGTGTACTCTAGCTCAAGTTCCTTCCTGTTTACCTGTTAAGACCTTACATTGTAAAATAGTAATAAACCTGGTACTATCTGCCCTCCCCCACTGACTTATGAAACACTGAGCCGGTTATGAAGACTTATGCAGACAGCAATATTGGCACGTCTCACTTTCAAGCTCAAACCTGAGGTATGAAGAAAAACCTCGTGGTAGAGCAGGGCGAGCAGGCAAACTCTACCTTCCTAGCGCTCAGTACAACAGCTTGCTCTCATTGTTTCCTGAAGGCTGACATGAGGCAGTGGCTGCCCCCCCTCCACCTGATGACCCCTGGCATCAAACCCCGCTCTTCCTTGTGGTGTGGCCAACTAAGTGTGTGACCAGGTGAGAGGGAAGTGGAGATGGGAACTCAGCTTTTAACTGTCTCAGCCTGTGGTGACATCATCACTTCTACTTAACACTGTCTTGCCCGGGTGTGTTCCCAAATGCCTAGTAGCAAAGACTCTGGTAAGTGTCATGTCTCACATGAACATGTGAGGACAGAGGAAGAAACTGGGCATGCGGAAGCACCAACAGTCTCTTCCATTGGTGTCCCACGGTGCACTTCCTACTTAGGAGAGCAGATCTAAATGAAATTCTGGCACAAATTAACACTCTCAATGCATTAGTGACATTTCAGAATCGCCCATACTTAAATGAAATGACAGAATACAACTAATGTGGAAAAAATGTTGAAGATTTGTGTGTGTGTGTTCATGCATATGTGTGCAAGTGCCCTTGGAGGCTCAAAGAGGGCATTAGTTATCCTAGAGCTGTAGTTACAAGTGCACCCATTGTTGATACTAAGACCTGAACTCTGGGCATGCACAAGAACAGCAACTGCTCTCAAGCACTGAGCCATCACCTCTCCAACTCACGTGTGGTGGTTTGAAAGAAAATGGCCCCCAAAGGGAATGGCACTCTTAGGAGGTGTAGACTTTCTGGAGCAGGTGTGGTCTTGTTAAAGGAAGTGTGTCACTGTGGGAGTGGGCTTGAGGTTTCCTATGCTCAAGCTACACCAGTGTCATAGTTCACTTCCTGTTGCCTGCTGATCAAGATGTAGAACTCTCAGCTCCTTCTTCAGAACCATGCCTGACCACATGCCACCATGTTTTCTGCCATGATGATAATAGACTAAACTTCTGAAACTGTAAGCCACCCCAGTTAAATGTTTTCTTTTATAAAAGTTGCTGTGGTCAAGGTGAAATCCTAACTAAGACACCATGCTAAAAGATTTTTAAGTAGGGGAGAAAAGCAAAAGAAGAAGAAAACACAGCCTACATCTTAATTATCTCCCAAGCATAAATAGTTCACAAAAAATGCAATACATACATATATGTGTGTGTGTATGTGTGTGTGTGTGTGTGTGTGTGTGTGTGTGTATAATCATATTGATTTTCAATGACAGGAAATGTATCCCTAATCAGGAGAGTCATGAAATATAATTAAATGTGTGTAACATTAGGTAGGGGTCAGACAAGCCTCTTCCTTTTCCTGTATTTTTCATTGGTGGCTGAAGCATGTTGATTTTCACCACCACATCTTGCTGCTCTAGTTTTGGGTTTTCTCCTTAAAATGAGTAAATATTGTAGTTTTTATAGGAAGATACTGACTCTCTTCCGTAACGTGGTGGTCCAGACCACTGGCCCCTGGGTTCCTCAGTATGCACCGCAGTGGGTACCTCCATCTAGAACATGTATTCGGGTTTTGTCATTTTTCTTAAAGAAATGCTTTTGAAGTTCATAAAGCTGACTATGTAAACTTTGCACTACATGCCTGTCTCCTTTTGAATGTGCAGGTGTACAAGCGATACCATTTTATCCTAAAACGCATTCTCAGAACATTCTTTAAGTTTACAAGTTGATTTCCCATGTGCCCCTATATGGTATTCATGGAAAGATTCCCAGCACAGCCCTCTCCTTCTTTTAAATTCTGTTCTTGTTAGTCTGATTTGGGCCTCTCCCCTTCAGGTCTGCCATCTGTCCATTATTCGATTCTGCATTCATGATTATCTCATTCGCCAACTTGCATCAGATCTGAAGCTGCCCATGTCATTCTGCACTTTTATTGGGAAGCGTGGGGCTCGGTTCTGTGAGCCTATTGTTGCTTAAATCTCCCAGGTTTAAGGGGTTATTGCTTTTAAGAAATCTATATAGTTTTGGGGAGTTTGCTTTTTGTTTTTAGCTACTCACGATCTTTTAGAGTCACTGTCTTTTAATAAGGATGTTTCCGCCATTCGTGTGTCATGTGATAAGTCTGCCTTCCCTTGTTCTTTACCTCCTTTTACTACATAGATTATATATTTTGTAATTCAGTTCCTCGGGAAAGTTACATGTGCTGATGTTGTTCTAGAGGTTACTTTGACACCTGCAAAACATTTGCTTAAAACTTTTCTTCTTTTTATCAGTGCCAAGGAGAGAAGTGTATTTATTGATTATTTGTATTTTAAAAGTTAACATTTAAGCATGTGTTATAAATTTGTCATCCCACCTCTCATACTTTTTTAATGGTATGTAGAATTTTAACTCATATTTAAAAAAATATTTTATTCATATTTTTTCAGTTGTGTGTGTGTATGTGTGTGTGTAAATGCAGTACCCACAGAGGTCAGAAGAGTGCATAGGTCTTGGGATCTGGTGTTTCTGGTTGTTATAAGCTGTGGGACATGAGTGACAGGAGCTGTATTTGACTGCTGTCATAGTGAGGAGCAATTCTAACAGCTGAACCATCTCTCCAACCCCTCTTGAAATCATTTTAAATTTAGTGTCCCAACCATATGAAAGAAGATTTCTTGATTAGGTAGATCCCAAATATTTCTAGTTACTTTGGGCTCCTATTGTTCATCACAAAATCAGAATTTTGTTAATTTAGTCATCAATCTTTACCACTTTTTCTCCTCACCTACTCTCAGGATACCTCATGCTCCATAGGAGAAGTATCCTCTCCAGACCCTTGATTCACATTCTTACTATTAAATAGAAATTGCTAATGGGAAAAAATGAAATAAAAATGGAGCTACCACAGCACCTAGAGATACCACATTGCTGTGTTATTCATATCAATCAAGTTATGAACTTAGCCAAGGTGTCCATCAACGGATGAATAGAGCTATATTTGAACATAAAGAAGAACAAACTTGTGTCATGTACTAGAAAATGGATGTAACTAGAGATCACTATATTAAAGGCAATAAGTCAGACTCCAAAAGACAAATATTGCATATTCTCTTATTTGTGAGTCCTGGATTTTCTATGAACACATAAAATAATTAATATATTTGACACGAAAGTGTGATTGCCTGGCCATGTAGAAGGAACTAGCTGAATGAGAGGGTGGGAAAAGGAGATGAAAGGGGTTAGCATGGGAAAGGACATGACATCATTTTGTGAGAGTGTCTTAGTGAATCCCATCACCATGAACAATGAATATATACAAATTACATTTGAACATATAAAATTATATGACATAATTTCTCATTGAAAATTTATTTTTACATTAAGATTTGTAAACATATTACAACTATTGTAAATTCTTAACTTTCTATTCAATGTTTGCAATGCTTGACCTAACTCTTTCAGCTAACAACTTTCCATTCCTTGTCTTGTTCACAGTTCTCTCTCTACCAAAACTGTGTCTTTGAGAAGGCTTGTGTTTCTGATTTTGTTCTTTGGGCATTGTTGGCTTATTGTTGTTGTTTCATGGACAGTATTGCTGGGAGGTGTACTTTTTGAGGTCTTATGACCCCGAGAAGTTCTTCATTATCTGAGCACATGAACAGCAACTTAGGTAGATAACCTTAAGCTATAAGATTTCTCCTGCCAAAATTTTATAAATATACTTCCATTTTCTGATACTATAACAGGAAAACTTAGAAAGCAGTCTGATGTATTTTCTCTTCTAAGAAAATTTTTATTTAATAATTATATAGTCAGGATTCTCTAGAGTAACAAAACTTATAGAATGAATCTCTCTCCATATATATGTATGTGTGTATGTATGTATGTATACATATATGTGAGTGTGTGTGTATATATATGTATATATGTATGTGTTCGTTGTTTTACTTTAAGAACAAAAGTAGAGGGACTGGAGAGATGGCTCAGCAATTAAGATATATATATATTAATTATATATATATTAATTATATATTTTATATATAGAGAGAAAGGAGGGTTATTAAAATGACTGACAGATTGTGGTCCAGCTAATCTAACAATGGCTGGCTATGAACAAAAAGTCCCAGATCCAGTAGTTGCTCAATCCATGAGGCTGGAGGTCTTAGCTGGTCTTCAGTATATGCTAGAATCCTGAGAAGAAGACTCTAGTGAAGGAATGGACATACTATCAAGGTGAGGGAAATCAGGCAAAGAGCAAAAGCTTCCTTCTTTCATGTCCTTATATAGGCCTTCAGTGAAGGTATGGCCCAGATTAGGGGTGAGTCTTCCCACCTCAAAGCCTGAATAAAAGGTGTGTCTTCCTGCCTCAAAGATCTGGATTAGAAGTAGATCTTCCCACTTCAAATTAAACAACAGTCCCTCACAGGTGTGCCCTCTATTTGGGGCTTTTAGTTAATTCCAAATGTAGTTCAATTCACAACCAAGAAGAGTCATCACAAGTATTCTATTTTTATTCTTTTAAAAGTGGTATTTGTTTTTTATTTTATGTGTATGAGTGTTAGCCTGTGAGTATGTATGTGTACTATGTGTGTGCCTGGTGCCTGTGGAGGCTGAAGGGGGCATCAGATCCCCTGCAACTGGAGCTACAGATGACTGTGAGCTGCCATGTAGGTGCTGAGAACCGAACCTATGTCCTCTGCCAGAACAGTGAGTGCTCTTAATTATTGAGCCATCTCTCCAGCCCTTCTATTTTTCTTCTTAAAGTAAAAGAAAAGTATACAAAATATCTCCCCAACAAAACCCAGTTTCCCTCAGTATACACACTCAGAGACTTTGGTTAGGTCTGGAGCATTTTCCTCTATCAAACCTTAAACTGTTACTTCAGCCCAAATCATCTAGTTCATTTGATCAGTAATCTAAAGTCCCTTCTTGTTTTTACCTTACTATCCATTCCTTTTCACTCTTGACCAACTCCCGAAGCTGATTCATGCATTGACACTTTGCCTCCCTGAAAGTGTCCTGGTCAACTTCTGAATGTGATCCTGTAGCTGCATTTTTAGCTCCAGGACTCTTTCACATCAATCATTCTTTCTGCCTTGCCTCCCCCTCCACAGTCCTTTAATTTCATCTTTTAATCTTTTGATAGTTAATTTAAAACAGTCTATAGAGTGTTATTCTTAATCATATTTAAAGCACCAAACTTTATCATTTATTTAACTTTTTATCAATTATTGTTTGTATTATCATTATCCCAAGATATGATCTCCTACCCACACTGGTCTGAAACTTACTGTATAATGCATGCTGGCCTCAGACTCATGATCCTCCTGCCTCTGCCTCTTGAGAGCTGGAATAAAGGTGCACAGCGTCATGTCTGGCTTAAATTCCAGTCTGATCAAATCAATGTGTTTGATCTGAGTGTGTCCTGTTTGTTTTCATATATGATTTCTGAAGCCTACTCATATCTTCCCTTAAAGCTGATCTTTCTCTGCCTGTTACTATTATGTCTTTCCATAGCATGTACCTGTAATTCATTGCCACCAAATTCCTCTCTTCTTTTTTTTCTGTTTATTCATGCTTCTTAAACTCTATCAGATGTAGAATTAGTCAATATGCCAAGCTGGTCCAGAGACCAAGGTTTTCTTACTCTTTGGTCTTTTCTACAAAATTAACTATTTGTATATGAGATTTAAAAAAAGAAACAAACAAAATTGTCTAAATAGTGATTCTTATAAAAATTAAATGAGATATTACAGCTGAACGTGGCCCAATGACCTTGTGAAGCTGGTATGGTGGACTGTAACAGGAATCTTAAAGAGTCTTATTAATAAAATCAAATCCGAGCCAGGTATTGGGGTGAACACTGGAAGGTCAGAGAGACAGAACAAGCCACAGCTAACCTCACCTGGCCAACTTCTCAGCTGGTCTTGTTTCCTCAGACTGGAAGCCTCTGTGTCCTCATATCCAAATGGCTCTCAGCTGAACTGTGCTGCTAGAAGCCTGGAAGCTTAACCAGCCAAATGCTGCTAGTTTCTGGTCCTCACACCTTTATATACTTTTCTGCCTTCTACCATCACTCCCTGGGATTAAAGGCTCACTTTCTGGGATTAAAGGCGTGTGTCACCATGCCTGGCCCTTTCCAATGTGGCCTTGAACTCACAGAGATCCAGAGGGATTTCTGCCTCTGGAATGCAAGGATTAAAGGTGTGAGTGCCATCATTTTCTAGCCTTTGTATCTAGTGGCTGTTCTGTCTCTGACCCCAGATAAGTTTATTAGGGTGCACAATATTTTGGGGAACACAATACCACCACAGTGGACAGTTCCATTCATGCATGAATGTCGCAGGTCCTCAGATGCCCAGATGATGGGTGGCAGAGCCTAGGTGGGACATAGGACCCTCTGAGTTTGTAGAGGGGGCTGGGCTCAACTGAGTGGCTGCGGAGGGCACAGCTCACCTGACTGCAGCTCACCTCCCTTTCCAGCTCCGTTTCCTCTGCTCTCCTAGCTATGTGCAGTTGAGGAATACTTTGCTTTCAGGGCTCAGCTGACAAATTAGATTAGGCTGCAAACCTCCAGCTGTCTCTATGCTGCACCACAGACTCAGCAGGCATTTCAATGAAAATTAATTGCTGAAAATCCATGGCAATCACCCAGAGCTGATAAAACCCAACTTGTAATATTACTGCTCAGAACTAACAGATTCTCAGGTTAGAACTCCATCTGAGGCCAGAGATAGAGACACATTCTTTTAGGACCATCCCAGTTTTGCTATTTGTCTAATTAAATAAGTTTTACTATCTTGAAGAACAGCTGCCCTGTTGCTGCTTTTAGACTATTCCCCTTTATTAAGTCGGGCCCTGGGAATACATGATATTCATATTCAGCCCGGGAAAAAGGCTGAGAACTAAGGCAAGCTAATAAGCCTCGGGAGTCTCTCCAGACCCACTTGTTCTGATTGAAATTACATTGATGAGGTGGATACCTTGCACAGGGCTTTCCCTGTAGCTACCCAGACGTTTAGCCACTGTAGGTCCTGCAGAAAGTGAGTTCCATCCAGAGGTAGTGAAGGATATCGGGGCATCAATCCAAGTCACAGCTGGACTCATAGTCTGCCTGACTTTATCAGCATAGGAGCTCAGCTTGGTTCTTTGTACGGCCAAGTTTTCATGTTTTCACTGGTAAAATGATGTTTAACCCTAGCCCATTAGCTTAAACATGAAGGTGTATATACACATGCAAGTTCTTGAGAGGTAAGCTCTACACTAAAGCTGGTTCCCATGGGGACTTGGACTCTGATGCTCACTGGGAATGCTTTGGCCATTGGAAACCTTCTCTCAGTTATCAGATTTTCTTGCATTTCTTATTCCCATGTCTTCCTAATAAAAGCTAGTAGCCAGAATCAAAAGAATGGGGAAATATTCAGATCGTTCAAGACCCACCCCTTCTGGTGTAAGATAATACATTTATCAGTTTCTCTTTTGTTAGGGGACAGTTTTACCTAGGTGTGAGACTAGTTACCCTTGTGTCTGGCGGTAGTCTGGGGCTCCCCACCTGTCACAGTCCTTGCCCTGGGCTATGGCATGGTGGCCCCTGCCACTGACCTGCCCTTTCCTTTACACACTCTAGGAAAGCATTCGGGGTACAGGTGGGCATCACCCTCCTTTGTAGCTTTTAGCACGGCCCATCTCAGATGCCACTAAATGAGAGCCTTGTTTTTGTAGGTCCTTGCTGTAGTGGTATTTGCTCCACCCATGACCTTAGGCTACACAGCCCAAAAGAGGCAATGCTTCCTGTGGCCTCTTAAAAGGAAAGGGAAAAGGAGTCATGAAGTCCCTTCTCTCTGCTCCCAGCTTCCTGGTGATCGAACTGCCAGGTGGATTTCTTGCTTAACCTTGCCATCTTTACCAAAGCCTTGCTCACTGAACTTGAGGGCTACGTTTGGGGAAAGCAGGAAAGAGAAGTGTGTCTACCAGGTCACCAGATGGCTACTGCTCCCATGGGTGGGTGGGGAGGACTGCAGCGAGCAGAGAGCAGAAGAGAAAGGAAAGACGAGGCAATTTGCTTAGACTTGTAGCAATTGTATCCAGCCTTCCTCCAAGCCTGAGTTTCCAGTTTCCTCCAAGATGACACCTCTTCTCCTCTCTGTCCTCCCTCCCAGTCCCCAATGTCTGTCCTTCCCTGACTACAGGCCTGAGCAAAAGCTAAGCCGACCGTGCCCCCAGGGTCTGTTTTTGATCAGCTATCCGAACAGTTGAAATACACCAGAAACAGGAGCTCTCAGCCCTGCCCCAGGCCGACAAGTGAGCAGAAGGATGTGAGTTTGACAGTGCGGGCCAGGCTTTCTCAGTCTCCCTCACCTGTGTGGAGATCTTGGTTTTGTTTGGTTTTTGTTTATTTGTTTTGTTGTTGTTGTTGTTGTTTTTAATTCTTTTTGGTTTGAGGGATGTTTTGTTTTATTTTATAAAACATCTTTTACTTAAAAGAAGAAAAAAATCCCACCCCCTCACCACCAAAAGAAGAAGGCCTCTCCAGGCCTGTCAAAATAAGCATGTATGTTACATATCAATACACTCAATTTATAAAACAAAACGTGACTGACATGTAGTTGTTGTTGTTGAGTGTCTTTAAGCCAAGGCTTTTCTGTCTAGCCCAGGCTGGCTACAAGCTGGCTGGGTTGCCCAAGCTGGCTTTGAAATTACAATCCTCCTGCCTCAGCTGCCTGAGTGCTAGGGTTATAGGTAGGTGCCATGATACCCATCTTCATTTTCTTCTCCATCTGTTTGTCTTAAGATTTTATTTTACTTTTAATTTTACTTCTGTGTGTGTATGTGAGTGTGTACCTCATGTGTATCAACGCTTGTGGAGGCAAAAAGAGGGTGTCAGATCCCCCAGAGCAGGAGGCACACGCACTTGTGAGACACCTGATGTAGGTCCTGGGAACTGAACCCTGGTCCTCTAGAAGATCAGGAGTGCTCTTCAGAGCTTGTTATCCACCTTCACATGAACTGGTTTGGGGCGAATCTACTAAAATACAATACCTAAGGTGTGGGGCGCTTACCCACCACCCCCACAGTTCCCCAGAGTTTTCTTGAGTGCGAGCAGCAGGAAATATTTGATAGAAGGATTTATTGTGGAGAATATCGCGGAGATAAACAGATAGAAAATAAAGGATAGCCTCGAGAGGGCCTGGAACCTATTCCAACGGGCCCCGACTGTCTCTGCCCCAGGGTTTTTATAGAGACGCCAAGGGGTGGCGCAAAAGACCTCCTCCCCCAGCACAGCCAAGTGCAGACCATCTCAGACACCTGCACTCAGGCTCATGGTCCTAATCATCCTCTATGCGGACCTGCTGGGTAAAGCCAGAGGAACCCCAGAACGGGCTCCCACATTAAGGCAAACCAGATTAGAATGTGTAAACCTCCTCCAGCAGGCCAGCACCCCTGTCCTGCTGCATATTTAAATTTCTTAAAGCTGACTTCTTCCTGGATAAGGCAAAGCCATTCGTTTTCCCTTTTTCTAAGGAACAGTTCTACCTTGGTGTGAGAATGGGGCACCTCATGTCTGGCCACAGCCTTGGGGTTCCCCCTTGTCAAACAATAACAGAAAACTATTTTTGTCAGAGTTACTAAGGCCAGACGTCCAAACACGCTAAGCTCCCTCCAAGCCTCTGGGAACAGATCTTTACTGGCTTCCTCCAGCTTCTGGTAGTTCCCGGCAGTTACCACGGCTCACGCTATCCTGACTAGTCTCTGCTGTCACAGGCTTCTCCCGGAGCCTGTCTCCTTCTCTGAATCATACAAGAACACTTGTCTTTGGATTCGGGGTCCACTCAGAATATCCAAGGTGATCCCCCAAGAGCCTGAATTGCATCTGCCAATTCTGCTTTTCCAAATAAGGAAGCATCCACAGGGCCAGGCATGGGGGCATGGACAAGGCTTTTGGGGGGCCATCCCTCAACACATCACAGTCATATGATAAACACCTCAGGTTTTATGGGCCATGTGGTCTTCATCACAGACGTCCAACTCTAGGGCAGCTGCAAAAGCCACCGTGGACCCTGAGGAAATGAGTGAGCCTGGCTACACTCCAGGAAAACTTCATTTAGGGCCGGCAAAATTTGAACTTCATGGAATTTTTACACATTATAAAATATTCTCTTCACTTTCTCCCCAGACATTTAAAACTATAAAGATTATTCTTTGTCTAGAGGCCATAAAAAAAAAAAAAACAGGCAGCCAGCCATCTGACAATCTTGGGTTAGTACAATAAAATTATTATAAATCATTGTTTGTAAAGATCTCCCTCTTATAAGTCTGGCCATCTGTTCTCTCTTTTCATTCTCTTAGCTCTCTCTGTCTCTCAACATACATCGTGATCACCCTCTGTCCACACTCCCTCTCCAGCCATGTGGGGAATATGACAAAAAAAAAAAAAAAAAAAAAAAAAAAAGGTCATCGGTGGTAGAAAGAGGTGCTCCTGACTCTGTTGACATGAATCTGAGCTCTGTGACCCTAGGGAAACAGGCTCTGACAGTATCTCTGGAAGGACTAGAAGCTTGCCGACGGGGCCAGTTGAGCTGGTGATGTGGGGTAGGACTGTGGATGGGGCAATTGTGAGAAGCTGATGCACGTTGGAGAGGGAGATAGACACAGGGAAATGAGGAGGGAGGGGGAACAGAGAGGGATAAGAGGAGGGAAAGGGAGAAGGATGACTGAGATTATTCATGGCTGGAGAGGAAGTTACATCCTCAGGATGCTGGGTGAGCTCAAGGCTTATCAGTCCATGCCAGGAGAACAGACACTTGGAGATGTCTCAGAGCAGAGGCAAATTAGGCAAGGGAAGAGCCACGACCCCAGGATGGGAGAGAAGATCCCTGGGGACGGGAAAATGCTACTCTTAGGCAGTTCCCACCTAGGTTGGAGTTTTCTCCCCCCTCCATCTCTCTGTCTCTTTCTCTCTCTGTCTCTGTCTGTCTGTCTCTCTGTCTCTCTCTGTCTCTGTCTCTCTCTCTCTCTCTCTCTCTCTCTCTCTCTCTCTCTCTCTCTCTCTCTCTCTCTCTCTCTTTCTTTCTTTGTCTGGTTTCTGAAATGGAGGCCAGAGCAAATCAACAAAGCTATAGCAGGAAGCCCTCCCCTCCAGCCTGGGAAGTCGGGGGCAGAGACGCTCCTCCAGTGTGGCTTTCATCAATACAGGAGAGCGAATAGCTCAGACACGTGGGAGATGCTTACTTCCTGTTCCTAAGCCTGCTGCCCTGAGTGAGGAGCAAGGTGGGACTTTGGGAGCCAGGAGCAGAGTCCTGGGGGAAAGGAGAGTAGGGACCCAGGAGTGTGTGGAGAGAACTCATTCAAGCGAGATGAGCCTGGGCCTGGCCTACTGGCCTACTGGCCTGAGCCAGGACATTGCCTCAAAGAGATACCATGGCTGACAGGCTAGCATTCCCCACTCATCTGTGCTGGGATTGGTATTGAACTCCTGTTGTTTGGATCTTTAGATATAATTTTTCCATTTAATTTACTTATTTATTTTCTTGGCTAATCATCTTCCTTAACCAAATTTCCAGTTGTCAATCTCTGGTGGTGAGCAGCTTCAGCAACACCACCTTCCCTCAGGGCACCTCGGTCAGGGATGGTCTGTCTCTGTCTCCTGCTAAGCCCTCACAGCACTGCAGTTTGGGTTTTCAGAACAGGACATTGTGTTTCAGCAGCGATAACTGGACTCTAGCTGTTCCGGCAAAGTGAAGCCAGCAGCCTACAGGAAGCCACATCAGGCCAAGCTTCCTGTGGGCCACACAGTCTTTGAGCCCGGAGAGAGGCACCCAAGGGATCCTGTTCTGCACAATAAACCTCTAACACGTGCTCTTTAGCGAGTCTGTCAACCAGCAGGCCCAACCTTTCCCAAAGTCCTACAGGAAGGCCAGGGTCCTTTCCTAGCCAATGTCCATAGAACGCAGGGTCAGCCCAGTCCTTTGTACAGCCACGCAGATACGGCAGAGCCATGCTGTTCACCGTGGGCTACTCCCACAGAACATTTAATTTCAAGTGTACCGATGGCCTGGAGTTTGTTTCAGCAGAAAAAGGAGACAGGGCTAGGGAGATGGCTCAGTGGTTAGGAACACTGCTTGCCCTTCTAAAGGGTCCAATACCCAGCACCCACGAAGTGGCTCACAACTGTCTGTAACTGCAGCCCTAGGGGATCTTCTGGCCCCCATGGGCACCGCACACATGTGACACATAGTCATATATGCAAGCAGAACATCTATATACATAAAAGGGGGAAGTTGGGGGGATAATACTGCCTCCTCCCTTTGGTTCCTCTCATTGGCCAACCTGGATCCTCTGCTGTTCCAAGTTAAAGGTGTCAGCAACCATGCAAAGGGGATAGAGAACGTGCTCCGGTGAATTTCCGGGACCCCACCGCTGCTTCTCCATGGGTGGTACGCTCGCTCATTCAAGAATCCTCCTATGATTCAGAGGTTTCATTATTTTTCTGATTCTGAAAACACATCCGAGGCTGGCACATCTGGTAGAGACCTGAGAACCCAACCATCTGGACTTTAGAGTTCACAAATGATGTCAGCCACACTCAGAGAGATAAGTGGCTTGTCCTGCCTCAGTGGTCCCATTTTGGACTCAATACTGTCTTCCCGCCAACAATCTTTCATAACTGAAGTGAGGGTGACTTCAGAAAAGACTCCTTTCACTTCTTTGCATGGTGTTCTTGAGATTCAAAAGGTAACCGTGACCATGGTGTTGCCCCTCACCTGCCTGCCCATTGAGCTTCTGCCTGGAACAATTCTCATAAGCAACCACGGCCACACCTTTGATTTTATAGTCTTCGATCCACTTCCCGACACTTGATGGAGTAGGAGGGCTACCTCCCATGGAGATCCCCTTAGAAGTGGGATAAAAAGATGGTTCAATGATAATAATGCTCACTGTGCATGAGTAAGGACCTACATTTGGATTCCAGTGCTCACATAAAAAGCTGGGAGTGGTTGCACTTGCTGTGCTGAAGCAGGGAGGGTATAGACATCTGGAGCTTGCTGGTCACCAGCTAGCTTTAGATTCAGTAAGAGACCCTGTCTCAAAAGAATAAGGGGGAGGGGGAAGACAGAGCAGGGCACCCAGCATCCTCCTCTGACCTCCATGCGTGTGCATGGTTGTGCACACGGGTCTCCAGACGTGCGCATACACCACATACATTCATGACACATACTTGTTAAAATATATAGATTCCCGTAATGGGAGGGAACACGGTAGGATGGTTAAGAATTTAATTGTAGTTGGCCTTTTTAGTAATATTCAATTATTTACTGAGCTTTAGTTGAACTTCTATTGTATACAGCTGTGTTCTGTGAGCAACTACCAGGGCTGCTGTTGGCAGAGTTACAGGGAGACAGCCCCTGACCATTTCAGCCTGGTATGCTTTTGGATGACCCGGTATAGGACACCTCCCCCCACCCCCAGCCAGACTCCCATAGAGCTCTTAGCACACGTTTACTAACATTCTCATCTTGTCATATTTTCATTAAGTGTGAAACATGTTTCTGATTTTTCACTAAACTGTGAGGTCCTTGAGGGCAATCTCATTCATGTCTGCACACCTTATCCTGGCCAAGTACCTGACATTTAGCAGGTGCTTAGCGGATGCTCTCTGTAGAGATGGATGGAAGATGGGAAGGCTGTGAGAGCTAAGTCCCTCACATTACAACCATTCAACAGTTGTCACTGGAATGTCCCATGGCAGGTCTGAGAAATGTCAGCCCTGTGGCCATTTGAGAGCCTTAGAATAGAAAGAAAGGACAATTGAGACGTCAGCTGGCCTGGGCCATGCGCCAAGCGTCTCTGGGTTGTGTTTGGGGTGGGTGCTTTGCCACTGAGTTCTGGGAAGGAAGGCGCTGTGTATTTAAATGTTGGCATCTATTTAGACTAGCTGGAAAACATTCTGCCACCTTGCTTGACTGGAACAGGAATTCTGCTCCTCCCTTGACAGCCAAAACAATGCATTGCATTGCAAGATGTTTCAGATCCCTTGGCATCCCGGGCAGCTTTTTTTACGTCAGTGCGAAGGCACACAGTAGATTGTGTTTCTGTGTTCACAAGGTTACAGAATTCATCTTGGGATGAAACACTGGCCCTATGGAGGAGGTGATGAGGAAATGGGGGGCCCTACCTATTATCTTGGTGCCACTTCTCCAGCACATCACATCTTAGGGAGTTGCCTGGAAGAGTGACAGAACCCAAAACAGCACCATCTGTTCTGTAGTAATGTGTAGTTTTTAACAAATGATGATCATCATTTCATTTCTTCTGAAATTCCACAGGTAAAGAAACTGAGACTTAGTGGGACTTAGTGGCCTCACATAGTAAGTAGTAGCTTTCAGGTGTACTGGCTTCTCTCTGGCCATTACCATCACACACCCCAAGCTCAACAGTCTTGAACTCAAGTTCAATACCTCAATAATCCCACTGAAACCTCTTCCTCCCTCCCTCCTTCCCTCCCTCTCTCCCTTCCTTCCTTCCTTCCTTCCTTCCTTCCTTCCTTCCTTCTTTTTTTCTGATCATTGTTGGGCTTTTTGATTGATTAAATTAGTTCTTTGACACTTCACACATGTACACAATATGCTGTTTACTCTCGCTCCCACCCTCTCTTCTCTCCCTTCTACCCCATGACTGCCCTTTCCTACAAATTCCCACACTCATGCTTTTCCGTTTTGTTTTGTGACCCCTGATGTTAGCCAGGACGGTTTCCGTGGCCACAGGTTTGGAGCTGTCCTTCGGAGCCCAGTGGGCTTACTGAAGGCAATGACTTTTCCCTGACCAGGAATCCATCAATTGCCAATAGGGAGGGGTAGGGCCCCAGAAGCCCCTCCCAGATCCATGGCTGATTGTTGGCAGGCACATTCTCGTGCAGGACCAGTGCAGGCAACGACACCCGCTGTGCGAGCACGGTTTCAATAGGTGCATTATGCCCGGAAGACAGCATTTTGTGTCCCTTCTCCCTCCCTTCTGGCTCTAGCGTTCTTTCCACCCCCTCTTCATCAAGGTTCCTTGAGTCTGAGCTGGGGTGGTATGAATGTTGGGTTTAGGCACAAGTACGCGACTATCCCTTATTCTTGCTACAAGGATTAGTGCTTTCCTAGAAGCCAGATATAATAGACCCTCTTCCATCTTGATCTTGCCTTATTATGTGGACTAAAGTTCTCACCTACTTTTTGAGGCTACCTGGTTTGATTTCCAGGACTCTCTCAGAATTTTCCTCCTGTCTGGTCCCATTTGCTACTGCCTCCATCCTGTATCTCTTATGGATGGTGATGTTCATCAAGATGGGCCTTTGAGACCTTTCTCTTTGTCTTCTGTGCACTCCTGAATTGATCTCGCCCCTGTTGTGGCTTTAATAATTCACTCTACAGCAATAACATCCAAATTTTTGTAGGCAACTTAGATCTAGCCACTGAATTCAATATATGTAGAGTGATTTATGACAGACAGATGATAAATGATTGGCTGATAGAGGGATGAAACAGATAGATGAAAGACAATTAATTGGTGAATAGATGATATAAAGATAAATGGTTGATGGATACATAGAGATGTGATAGAGATAGATGATAGATATATAGATAAATACATAATAGATCATTGATAGGCATATAATACAGAGATGAATGATAAAAAGGTAAACAGATGATTGGTGGGTATATGCATAGATAAATGATGGAGCTCATATAGTAGGTAATAGATAAATACATAGGCAAACAGATATAAACTATACAAATCCTATACATATCCTAAAAGGAATAGAGTCACTCACAATACATGCTTTCTTTCATGTTCCAGAACCGCCAGCCTCACACACCTGAGTCTGAATTCACTGAACTATCCTAATGTTTCAGTGCTAAAGCTGCCCATTCAACAGCACATCATATTTCTTCACCCATTCATATTTTCACTAGTCTTTGGTAAATCAGTATCTGGCAGTTTTCTTCACATGTATCTGACCTATTTCAACAGCATCTCTGTTTCCAGGTATTGAGCCGTTCCATGGCCGTTGTGATAGGATGCTATACCACTCACACTTTACAAATAACCGGCCTCAGACCTACTGATTCTCGACATACTTGGTTTGAAACCAGCTGTTTCCTGAAATCCAATTTGTTTGACTTTGGTTTTAATTAGTTTTTCAGTTGATTGCCTCTGGTTTGTAAATAGGCTTGCATCCACAATAATGACAGTTTTCTCACTGTTTATACCCATCATTCCCTTTGCTTCTCTCAGTTACATGGGCGAGCATGCCTAGAAAAACACCATGATGGGGATAAATGCTCATTTCTCTGCTTCTCAACTCTAATGAGAGTAGACCACTTGTATTTTTCAATGTTATTTTTAAAATACTTCCATCATTATGTTAAATGTGTCTACTTTATTTTAAATGACATATCAGTCTATTTCTGTCTTGCGTAGTAGATGATGTTGAATTTTTATTAAATGGTTTTTAATCATTCCAAAGAAATGATTACAAATTCCTTCTCCTTTGATCTGGTCACATAAAAATGATATTAATAAAGTCGTAGCACTGAATCATTTTGTAGTAATATTTTCCCACAGGGTTTATTTAATTTAAAAACTTAAAATCTCATTTAGCTCAGGAGACGACTACATTCCAAATTATGGTGTTTCCTTGACGGCTTCCTGTTATATTTTATCTCCGAAGCCTACCTTTAATATCTTTACAAGTTACATTTGCTTATTTATCTGTGCATAAGGTGGACTGCGCTTGACAGCACTAATGTAGGTATCAGAGAACATCTTACCGGAGTTAGTTCTCTCCTAACATGTGGGTCCTGGGGCTCAAACTTGGGTCATCAGGTTTGGTGGAAAGCACCGTTTACCTGCTAAGCCAGCTCACCAATCATCTTTCATGTTTTAACATAAAATACGTTCATCTCTGTCTTTTGCTTGTGGGTTTTTGGGGAGCTATCTCCAACTAAACTTTGGAAGTATTGGTGTGGTTTTCTCTATTAACTAATCTGTTATTCGTTGCTACCACTTGCTAATAAAAATGTTGAAACTCAAATTTACAAATTCATAAGACAAATTCACACTGAATTTTTAAATTCTGGGGCCTCACTTCCAACCCTTCCTCCTCTGTGAAGCTTGGACATGCACCAAGAGAAACCTCTTTGGAAGCAATGGTGCTCGCTGTCAGTTTTCCTATGATGGATGGTGATTATCATGGCTGTAGAAATCAGGAAGGAAGCTTATTAAATGCAGAGGTAGCGGATGTACAGGTGAGAAGATTCCAGTTTGTTTTGCTGGGGATGGGAGCTGCGATTCCGGATACTCACAGAACAAGTGGAATGATTCTAGGGCTCAGTCTGATTTTAGCTAACAACACAACCTCTCTGGTTGCTGTGTCCTCCATCCTGGTGAGCGTATGCTTTCTCCAGATAATCTTCCCTCTCCACTGATGGCCTGCTCTCCACACCAGTGACCTGTTAGCAGGGCCTTCCGCTCTGGGAAGCACATTCATGGATTCCTGTAAGAGAAGCCCCAAGTCTCGTCTGCGTTATGTCCCCAGTACCTTACACAGTCCCTGCACTCAATATTGTGTTCCATAAACAGATGAACAACTGAATAGTTTCTTCAAGGGATACAAGCATTTCTGTTCTTTGTAGTTTAAATGCTTTTGCTCATTCCCATTGGGCTTTCAGATACTTAACTGAGGAGCGTGTAAGGTAGGCAGAGACCATTGTTTCATCTTTGGCAACAATCAGTGGACTTGTTTGCCCAGTCCTGTGAACCTTCTGTCTCTTCTCCCTCCTTGTCTTCCTGAGCTAAGAGCCTAGGGGATCAGAGGACTATTGTGTAACAACTTTCCTCTAAGACTTAAACATTTGGCAGTTCCAAGCTTGGCATGAGGATTGGCACAAAGAATGGGAGAGCTGAGTGTTCAGGAAGCCAAAGCCAGCACCTTAAATGGACTCAGTGGGGAAGCGGACAGAACCTGGCAGCAGCAGCCTGAGACATAGAGACTGTGTCTCATTGCTTCTTCTCAGACCTCCACTGCTGGTCATGTCAATCAGTTCATGGCAGCTCTGGTCCCCCGAAGCTGATGTCACGGTTTGCTTATGAGGAGCCAATGCAACAATTTGTGATGACTGTTTCCTCTGTACTTTCTGTCAGGTCTCAGGCTGTGGCCTGGAGACTGCAGTAAAATAGTCAGGAGCAGCTTGAGGCCTGGCTTGGACTCCTGTGGTAGGATGGGGCGGACACGGGGTATGCAGCCTTCCAAAAGGCAGAGCAGACGACACACAGTTCTAAGTCATAGGCCCTAGCGGAGAACCTACCACTATTACTCTGCTAAGTGGATCTAGCAGTAAACAGCTACTGATAACATCGTTACACACATACATCAGTGCCTCTCTCAACCCTCATCAGAAAAGTTTGTTTGCAGCAGATAGGATTAACACAGAGACCTGATCAAGGTGCAGAGAATAAGAGACTAGGAGATGCTCTGCTCTATGTGGGACATCTGTATCACACCCCATCCTCCCATGACTCAGGGATCACTGTGGAAAAGGAGGTATAGAGTGTCAGGGTCAGGCGTAGTGGATGACCACAGGAAACAATGTCTTCTGGACATTCTGCACACAGGACCTCACCATGGTTATGACAACGAGCACTTAACCCATGCAAGCTCAATCCAGACCAAATCCCAGCCCAGAAAGGAGTTGGACGTGAAGTCCTACCCTTAGCTGAAGAAGGGGCTGTTTATTAGTAATCATTAGCTATTGGAAGAGGGAGAGTCAGTTTTGCCTAAGAGTGTAGGCCCTGATAAATTGGACAAGTAGGGAAGGGGAGATGGATCTGGGGGGAGTTGTGGGAGGGGCGAGTATGATTAAAAAAAAACTTGCTTTAAAATTCTCAAAGAACTAATAAATTTATATTTCAAAATTAACTTTGGGATATATCACACAAGATAGCTTCTAAAATACCCAAGTGTCCTCAGCAGGCTGCTGTAACGCATATACGGCCTCATACTTTTCTAGCAGATGTAAGTGCTTTTTGGGCAAAGGGTCATGTCTCACTCATCTTTGTAACCCTGATTCCCAATGATGGCTTTATTGAAAACCAAAAGGTATTTGCAAATTGAATGACGTGTGGACAGAGACACAGCCTGGCACTGTCTCCCTGCTTCCCTGGTTCTATTTTAGCTACATCGTTCAGAGAAATTGTCAGCTCTGTGTTTGTGTGTCTCTTCTATGTGAGATGGGAAGAAGTCGGTGATTCCTGAAAATCGTTCTTTTGGTGCATCCCCCTGCCTCTGTGCTTCGATGTTGTCATGAGGTCCCAGACCTTCATCTCCCCTGCTGTTCTTCAGGACTTCCAGAGTCCCCACTGCTCCTCCCCTATGGCAGTTTCTGCTCTCAGAGAAACCTAGATCTCACAGAGGACCTTTGTTTGGAAAGAGTTCCATGTTGGAGACTCTGCAAATTCTCTGGAATGCAGTAGGAAAGGTACCTTTATCTAAAGGATTGTGCCGTGTGATAAGATGGCTTTGCTTTACTGAATATACAGCCTTGTGTTTGTAAAGAAGAGAGCCGGACAATTTCCAATCCTAAAGAAACTATAGTGTTCTAGTTTGACTTTCTTGCTATGATAAACCCTCTAATCAAAATCACCTTAGAGGAGTCAAGGGTTTATTTGGCTTACAATTTCCATTTACCCATCATGGAGGGAAGTTGGGGCAGGAACTCAATCAGGAATGCTCAAGCTCATGCTTATCTAGATTTCTTATATAGCCTGGACCACCTGTCCAGGGAATGATGGGCCCTTCTGCACCATTTAATAACCAAAACAACCCCCCACAGACACACCCACAGGCCAATGTGATCTAGACAATCCTTCAATGGAGATTCCTTTCCCAGGTGACTCTAGGCTACTTCAAGACAACAGAGCTCAATGGTACAAAGGAGTTGATGCTTTGAGATAATCCCAGAGGGAAATGAGAGGAGGAAAGAGTCAACCAGGCAATGAGACCCTCCTGAGAGCTCTAAATTCCCAGTACTTACTAGACTCGTTAACGCTTATGGACATCAGTATAAGAATGAGTTATGCATCTATGCCAAAGAAGGGGAAGGCGAGACCGTCCTTGCATTGAAGAATTGTTCACAATGGAAGCCACAGAAGGAAAGACCTGGAGCTCACTCATTCGCCTAGTCTGGCTGGCCAGGAAGCCGAGGGATCTTCCTGTCTCCAACCCCCTTGACATTAGGATTATGAAAGAAAGCCCTCACTTTCCCTGGCTCATACTTTGGACTTTACCAAGATATGAAAGGAAGGGTTTCCCCCTGAATTAATGTGAACTAAGTTAGTATCACAAAGCACCTTTATCAGAAATAGACTCTTGTTGTAGAGGAGAATATTTTGTTTTCCATTCTCTGAACTTGGTGTTCTGGACACTATGAGGAATGCAAGATTGACGTGCAACCTGATCCTTGTCCTACGGGGCTTACAACCTCGGTGTGTAGATGATTACTGCCCAGGGTGACTACGATGACATTTTAATTTCAGTTGAGATGAGTGGAAGCAGCAGAGATTAAAGAAAAATCTGGAAGGGGCTTTTTGACGGACCACAAAGAAGTGTGTGTGTGTGTGTGTGTGTGTGTGTGTGTGTGTGTGTGTGTGTGTGCAAACATATATATGGAGGCTGTAGTGGTTTGAATAGAAATGGACCCCATAGACTCATGTGTTTGAATGTTTGGCCCATAGGGAGTGGCACTATTAGGAGGTGTGGCCTTGTTGGAGGAATTTTGTCACTGTGGGTGTGGGCTTTGAGGTCTCATATGCTCAAGCTATGCCCAGTGTAAGACACAGTTCACTTCCTGTTGCCTGCAGATCAAGAGGTAGAACTCTCAGCTACCTCTCCAGCTCCATGTGTCTGCCAGCATGCTGCCATGCTTCCTGCCATGACAGTAATAGACTAAACCTCTGAAACTGTAAGCCAGCTCCAATGAAATGTTTTCCTATATAAGAGTTGCCACGGTCATGGTGTCTTTTCACAGCCATGGAAACCCTAACTAAGACAGAAGCCAAAGGTTAATCTCAGATATCATCCTGAGGTGCCACCCACATTGTTTGGTCTGTTGGATTTTGTTTGTTTTTTCTTGAGACAGGATCTTTCATTTGACTAGGAGCTCACCCATATGTCTAGGCTAGCCGGCCAGGGACCCCAGAGAACCTTGTGTCCAACCCTCTCAGAATAGGATTACAAGCACACACCACCACACCTGTCTCTTCTGCATGGATTCGAGAGATCAAACCCAGGAAATTATGCTTGCAGGGCAAGCCCTTTACCAACAAAGCCATCTCTCTCCAGCACCTGAGTTAATTCTAAAAAGAAAGTGACAAGATTTGGTCCAGAAGACTCTAGGGTACAGTGCTTTCAAAATCTGTCAGCACAGACCAACAGGAAATACCCAAGACAAAAGCAATTCTGGCTGCTGCTCACTTTAAGCCCATGCCACGACAGGAAACCCACCCATGAACTCTGCAAGCACAGTTGGCTCCCTTATTTCCTACAATAACTTTAAAAATAACTTCTCCAAGTAGGCCTGGATATTTATTTTCCTTTGCTCTTTTTTTTCTAAACAGAAGGGCAGAGGAGAAGTTCTTCCCCCTCACCTCCATTTGCATTTGCTTTTGTTGACACAAGAACACAACTCCCATCCCAAAGGGAATACAAGATGGTTCCTTCTAGAGCCAAATATGAGTGGCCATGATGGCCTGAGAACATACACTGAGGTTACCCTAAATTTCGTGGTCCAATGTGGAAACAGTTTCATGAGGTTTTTATAGTAATAGAATAAAGAAAACCATAAACTAAGATGTTTTTCAAATACACTGGTGGAAACACTGAGTAGGTGATTGGAGTAAAGCAGAGAAAATCTCAGCTACGGACTTTGGATGCTGTCTGAAGACACCCTGCCCCCATTGGTGGAAAACTGGGGTTTTGTTAGGTTAATACATTCTAAACTGTTTTTTATCTGTTAGGATGTTGGATCTGGCTTTATCTGTTAGTGACAGAATGCTAGGTCTGACACAGAGGGGGAAAGGAAGAGCCAGCTATTTAGTGGGATAAAGATAGCCCAAGATAAGTTGTAATGGGGCTCCGGGCCTCCAGCTTTCCTTTTCTCCACATCACTGAAGGTCTGAGCTGTCAATCAGCCTTTGCAGACACAGCTTCTTCCAGAAATTTTCATTCACACTTTCTGAATTCACTTGGATATAGGAGGAAGACAGGCACTCACCATCCTCCCAACCCTCTCCCCCTGTAAACAGTGCTGAGGACAGTAGGCTACTTAGGGAAATTCATAGTTGCAGCTTCTAAAAGGTAACGGGTGAATCTGAGTGCTTCTGTTCACACTGTAACCAAGAATAACAGAGGCAGGGCTGGGGAGACGGCTAATGGGCAAAGCACTTGGCTCAGTACGGTAGCACATATATGTAATCCTATGCTGAGATGGGAGGCAGACACAGGAGCATCCTCAAATCTTTCGGGCCAGCAAGCAAGGGACAGGTAAAGGTGGAAGGTAAAGATCAGTATCAGAGGTCAACTTCTGACCTCCACACATGCACCTGAGCTTACACACATGAACATGCACACACACGCATTCATCATACACATATCATACACACATATACAACATACATATACATCATATATACACCTTATACATACATACATCATATACATAAATTATAATGCATATGTACATGCATGTATCATGTACCATACACACATATATACAAATGCATCATACACAGATACCATACACACAATTACATCACACTCATACATCATACACTCACATCATATACACCCACACATAGACACACACACACACACACACACACACACACATGCAAACGCACACAAAGGTCAGAGGTGGTGCTACATTACTCAGGAATGAATGCTCCACATGGTAGGACTTCAATTTCCATATCAACAGAACATGTTCGTTTAAAGTGACAGAAGCTGATTTGAGAATTACAGGTCTTCCATTCCTTCCAGTACTGCACCTCTTCGGCTGATGGGTTGACCAGGACGGTTGCATTAAGCATTGTCACATCCTCCTGGTCCTCTCCTCTCCACCCCACTGGGTTTCTTCCCTCATGAGTGAGACGCTAGCTTTTTGACTGTGTCTCACATAAACTTTCAATGCAGGCTCTGTCTTTCCCCCAGTGGTTTCGAAAATTCCTTATCTTCGACTCAACAGGAAGGAGATTACTTTTGTTACACGAATATTGAACAGCGGTGATTTATATGTGAGGAAAAGAAAGCTCTGAACAATTTTGTTTTCTGTACAACAGTTCCTGGCTCTCCATGGAGAGACCAGGGTGGCCTAAGGGCATTAAGAAGAGGCTAGCATTACCCTACGGGAGGAAAGGACACTCAATCCCAGCTCACAAATGGCTTTCAGAGGTTCAGGATGCAGCTGTGGCTGGAGGCCAGGCTTCTCCTTCGCTGCTCTTATTTGAGTAGAAACATTACAGGTTCTAACGTGAGACAGCCTGGATGACAGGCCATCTGCTGCTTGACTCCAGCCCAACGTGCCTGCTTCTTCGAACGTTCCTTCTGCCCCAAAGTCTCCCTAGCAGAGTGACCCTGGGGAAAAGGACTCCCCTTCATTGCTCTGTGCTCCGTGTTTTGGGGGTATGAAGTACAAATGCAATACTTGGGTGATAGATTCATTAAAAACAAAAGCTATTTATTTATATGGTGTGATGTTCAGTAGACCTTATTAATCAACCATATTGTACTGAATGCTTGGATAGTGTTGAATTGATTATTTCCTTTAGAACTGAGCTTCTCAAACATTCTCAATTTATGACCCCTTTTTGGCCTGAGAAATTTTTAAATGACTCCAGGTACATAGATAAAAACTGGTATATAAATCATTCAGTTACTGATAATAAACCATAAAGGGATTTTAAAACAATTATCTAGTATACATGTAATTTTAACATTTATTACAGTTGAAAGCAAATCTGTATGCTAATGAGATGGATGAGCTTGTTTATTTTTACATAAATAATTAAATCTTGGGTGAATATTTGATAGTGCATGACATAAGGCATCTTCAATGTTTTTCAGAGTAGATCAACATTTTTTAATGATTTTTTGAAATGTATGTGTCTGTGAAGGTGCCTGTGGTGTGCCCTGGACCTGAAGTTACAGAAGCTTGTGAGCCATCCGATGTGGGTGCTGAGATCCAAACTCTGGCTTCTGCAAGAGCTATAATAGCTCTTAGCCACTGAGCCATCTCTGCAGGCACCGATTTTTTAATTTTATAATCACCAGTACTAAGAATGTTGGTTCACATAAACATGTAGGGGAAAAATGACAGACATACATTAAGGACAATTCCAGAAATTGTTGGGAATTCTGTCCTAATCCCAAGCCAAATCTCATCTAATGACGTTTTTCCTGAGACTCAAGTCAGCAACTCAAACAATAGTACTAAAAATCAAACATTCCAACACAGTGCAATCCAAACATTCGGCACTTACATTCTAGAGATGACAGGAAAGGGGCTTGGGGAGATGTCTCAGTGGGTAAGAACACTTGTATAATCATTCAGACCTGAGTTCAAATCCTTGGCTCCCACATAAAAGTCATGACAGTGTACCTGTAATCTCAGCACTGGAGGGGCAGAGATAGGAGAGTTACCGAGGTTGGCTGGGGAGCCAGTCACACTGCAAAAATGGCAAGATTTAGGGTGCAACCCTATTTCAAGGGATTAAATGGAAAACTTATAGAGCAGGACACTCAACATGCTCCTCTGACTCCACACACATGTACATACATGCATGCATGTATCACATACACAGGCACACAAAGCCTTCATTTTTTCATAAGTAAAACATGTTTCTGTAAGATAATAACATTTTTGAATGATGGTAAAAGTACTGCAATTTGTAACATGTAGCATTCTCGAACCTGAGCCAAGGTGTTGGTTGCAAGCAGTGTCCATTTGCATTGCATGTCATGATGGCATGCACAGGGCAAGGAGCACACATTGTGTGTTGAGAGGCAAGGCTGCAGCAGATTTGCACAACAAATCAAGTGCTACCAGAACACCTCAGACTTACCACACATTTGCTTCTGAGTGAATTTGAAGTCACCATGCATTAGAAAACCTCTTACTGTTACCTAATTCTTCATGAGACTCACAACCAGTTCTGCAATCTCATATGAGATCATGACCCACACGGTGTAAGAAGTTGAGCTTTAGAAGACTAAATTCAGGCTGGAGAGATGGCTCCGTGGTTAAAAGCACCTATTGTTCTTGCAAAGAACCCAGGTTCGAGTCCCAGCACCCACACAGTGTCTCACAACCATCTATAACGCCAGTCTCAAGGGAACTGGACTCACGTGCACGTAAAACAGAAGATTAAATCCCTACTTAGACCAAGTCCTCACCTAGTGTGGGGACCAACAAGCTATGGCCATTGAGCCAGTTCTGTCCAGGCATCTGATCTATTGGTATCTCTAGCAGGCACTTTTCTGGTGCTGTGGTAAAACACCATGACCAAAACAACGGAAGGGAAAAAGGCTTTCCTTTAGCTTCTGGCTCCAGAGGAACAGACTCCTTACAGCAGGGGAGGCATGATGGAAGAAGCAGTAAGCTGGTGGACCACATCTCACCCACACACAGAAAGCAGAGAGACCAGAAGTGGAGCCAGGCTGTAAACCCCAAAGCCTGGTCCCAGGGACATGATTCCTCCAGCAAGACTCTACCTCCTAAAGCTTCCATAACCCTCCAAACAGTGTCACTAACTGGTGACCAAATATATGAATACATGAGCATGTCCTCTCTTACTCAACCTCCACAGTACACTCACGTATTTGCATGTGGCCTTCATTCTGTAAGGGTTTCTTCGGTGTTGTATCCACTGGCAAGACTCCCATGCTCCTGTAAACAATGAATCCCATTGGATCATCAACAAAAAAAGGAAACAAAAGCAGAAGCAAAGCTAGTTGGGAGGAAAGAGGGCTCAGCGGGAGTGGGAAGAGGGGATGTAGTAAGTGATAAATATGGTGAAAATAAGTTACATCTAGGTGTGTGCATGAAAACGTCATGATGAAACCATTACGTATAATAAAAAGGTTTAGATTTACTTTTTCATGTGTATGGGTGTTTTGCCTGCATGTATGTATACCATGTGCATGCCTAGTGCCCACAGAGGCTAGTAGGGGGCATTGGATCCCCTGAAACTAGAGTCACAGGTGATTATGAGCTGTAATGTGGGTGCTGGGAACCAAACCCAGGTCCTCTGCAAGAGTAACAAGTGCTTTTAACTGCTGAGCCATCTCTCCATCACATATTATGTATAATTAATATATTCTAACTAAAAAGACAAAAGAGAATGTTTCTCTTTGAAAGTAAGAATAAAACGCATGTGTAGCTCAAAGTTTTCCTGTGTGACACCCAGTCCACAGACTCTCAGATCCAAATAAACACACAGAGGCTTATATTAATTACAAACTATATAGCCATTAGCTCAGACTTATCACTGACCAGCTCTTACACTTAAATTAATCCATAACTCTTATTTTTGTTTAGCCACATGGCTTGGTACCTTTTCTCAGTTCTGCCTTGTCATCTTGCTTCCTCTGTGTCTGGCTGATGACTCTGTCCTTCCCCTTCCCAGAATTCTCCTCATCTGCTTACCCGCCTATACTTCCTGCCTGGCTCCTGGCCAATCAGCATTTTATTTATCAACCAATCAGAGCAACACATATTCACAGCATGCAGAATGACATCCCACAGCGCACATGGCTCACAAAATGGAAAACATTTACTGTTTTGCCCTTAAGAAAATGTTGGGCAATTCCGGAACTGTCACACGTTTTCTGGAATGGCAGTGAAAGACTCAAATCCTGGTTCTGATCTTTACTGCCAGAAATTCACACTGTTTCCTCATGCTAACCGGAGAATAATGGTAGGACCCTAAAGTGGCAGATTGGGCATCGAACAACAGGAAGTACATACAGAGCCAAGCCTGCTCTCTGCTAGCTCCTGTTCCTCCCAGAGTCAGTGAGTGAAAGGAAAGCTCCAAACTATCATGTGTAACAAGAAGAGATCTTAGTGGTGACCTGCTTTCGCCTGGGAACTTGTCACAAATTCTGACTTCTAGACGTCACCGCCGAGGTTCTGATTTGATCGCTCTCAGGAGAGGCAAGAGTATCTGCCTTGATTGGCAAAGTCATTTATGTGGCTCTGTGACCAGTCTAGAGGTGGAGATCCAGCTTCTCCAGACACATTACTGGGAAACAAAGTCCTCAGGGCTTCCAAAGCCAGATCCTGTGCCAGGACAACCAGTCACAGCAGCCTGGGCAAGCCCAGGCCTGGATTCTGCTCAGACCTTCCACCAGAGCAGAGCCTAGGTGAAGGAGCAATGGTTTTCATAGACCTTCTGCGGTCTTGTCCTTCCTGAAGCCTCGAATCCCTGAACACTAAGGACCTGAGATACTGCCTGATTTATAACTGAGTACCATTTTACATGCCACTAGCCTCATGCCCCAAAGGGTATGAAGACTGGAGGCAGATAGTCTGAGAAGACCTCAGACTTCAGCAGGGGAGCCTGTGTCCTGCACTGAGTAGTTTTAAACTGTACAGTGTCTCTCATTTCTATCACGCCTGACGCTGCAACTCCGCTCCCTTACCTGGGGCCAGGTAACCTGCAGAGACACACAGCTCAGCAGCCAAGCAGCCTTGTGTGCATTGCTTAATTTTCTGAGGCCCAGCTCCCTCATCTGTGCAGCATGGGACACATTATCATCCACCTCTTCAGACTGCTGAGGGATTAAGTGGATTCTCATGCCCGAAAAACTTAGCCAGTTCCTGGCACACAGCAAACTCCCAACAGTGATGGCAGTGGTCTTTACCTCACACAATTTTCTTACCACCTGTATCCCGGTTCCTCCCATGCTTTCTGGAATGCTTCCATCCCCAAGGTCACCTCTTACCTACCAGATCCAACTCATTCTGGAAGCCTCAGCTCAGATGTCGTTTCCTCTGAATCATTCCCTGACCACTAAGGCTGCCCAGATCTCCCTGTCATGGACTCATACAACCATTCTTTTTCCAAGCTCCTGCCACAGGTGTACCTAGACACTTACTTATATGTTTAGTTGAGAAGAATCTATCATGCTTGTATAATCGTAAGACTAGAACTTTCTGAGAGGACAGGTGATATGCACAGTGTCTTCTTCCACATCACCCTGTTATCATACACTGCTGATGGGCACTCAGTATAGAATGAATGAATGAATGAATGAATGAATGAATTAAGTGAGTCTCCAGCATACCCTCCAGTGACAGTAACCTGAGGATAAAGTCCACAAGAGGTAGGTTCCCCCCAACTCTTTACATGACTGCAGCCCAATCAAGTATTTTCCCCCTCATAACATATCAAGATACAGGATAGTTGGAAGAGCCATGAGAGGACCCCCACCATGACAGCTGAGTGACAATCCCCCTTGTGGTGATGCATTTGTTCAAATGCCTCCTCAATTCTCTGTCAAGAAAGCAGATGACCTCTTTATAGATACGGTGCCATCTTCACTTTGTGATCTCTTTGTATCCAAATATACACATTTCCCTCGACAACAAGGCAAGAGATCAAGATAGGTACTCCCAGTGTGAGCAGGAAGAAAATGATGTTTTCCAGTTGCTAATTTGCCCAAAGTGGAGTTGTCTCGTGGTGCACAGGACCAGGCAGCAGAAGTGATTGAAAAAAAGACCTGCGGTAGCATCTGTAGTACTTACTCCCAGCCCTCTGCCTCTCTGCTGTGCCTCTGACCTCAAGGGTGCTCTATATACATCTTCCAATGCCCAGAATGTGAAATTAAGATGGAACTGAGAGAACCAGAGGGAGGTAGGGCTCGTCTCTACTACTCAGTCCTCTCCCATGCTATGAAGAGATAGAGTAATGGTGAACATGTTCATCTTGCCTGATACACCATGCTGCTGGCCTTCAGACTCCATGCCACTTTATTCACTGAAGCTCTTGAGTTGTCTTAAGTGAAAACAGGCCCCGAGTAGCATTGGGGAAGCCCACAATCTTTTACTTGGTTCCCTGCAATGTTTTAGAGCCAAGTTCCTATCACGAGGAAACACTGAGAATCTAAGAGGTTGGGGAAACTGGATGAGTATGAGAAGGCCGAAGGCACTCACTCTCAACATCTCACATGCCAGAGCACTCTGGGGTCAAATTTTCTGTATGTAGCTGGGCCTCTGAGGAATTATTTGTCTTTGGTAGGAGGAAGGTAATGGAAGAGGGTGTGACCACTCTACATAAATGGCTTAGATTCTGCTTATAAAAATTCTATTTTAGAAATACTATTTTAAATAATTTGGAGGAATGGGTTAAAATAGGCTCTTCTTTCTCTTAGTAAACTTGGTCTTTTTATTAAATTCTGCAAAGGCTGTGGGTGTATTGTTTGAAAGCTGAAGGATGTCAGAGACATGCAAACATTGGGATGTCCTGAAGCCAGCATCCAGAGAGACACCGAAGTTTGCTACACATGAGGGTAGTGTTCTGGTGAGCTTTCTATTGCTAAAACAGCACAATAAAAAGCAACGTGGAGTGTGTGTATGTGGGGAGCTGTGTGTTTCATCTTACAGTTCATATTCAGTCATGAAGTCAAGACAAGAACTGAAAGCGTAAGCCTGAAGACAGAGCTGAATCAGAGGCCATGGAAGAACAATGATTACTCCCCATGGCTTGCTCAGCCTGCTTTCTTATACAACCCGGAATCACTTGCCTAGGAATGGCACTATCCACAGTGGACTGGGCCCTCCCACATCAATCAGTAATTAAGAAAAAAAAATACCCTACAGACTTGCCTACAGGCCAGTCTAGTGGAGGCTTTTCTCGGTTGAGGTTTCCTCTTCCCAGGTGACTCCAGCTTGTATCAAGTTACAAAAGACCAACCAGCAGAATGGATACCATAGGTTGGTGTCTGCCCTAAGATATCACCTCCCGAGAAGAGCCATTTTACCTCTTCATGTGAACAGTCGCATAACCGTCACTTTACTGCATTTTAATACAAGAGCTCTGCACCCTCTCAGCCCAGCCGTGTTCCAAATGACAATATCTCCTATCAGAACCATATCCCTTCTTCCGTCCCACCTCCTCACCATCTCAGTGTACAGCTTCCCCGGCTCTAGCTTGAGTTCATCACTCTCACAGGACTTTACAGAGACAGCAGGAAATGAGCCCGTAAATCCCTCTGATCATAATGCTCTCAAGTGAACACCTAAGATCCAGCTAACAGCATGCAGAAGGCCACACGCTGGCTGTGTGACAACCATCACCAAGCTCCCACCCTACACAGTCTCTAACACATCTCCCCTTGTACAGTAAGCCAACGTCATCACTGGTTTTTTTTTTCTTTGCTGTAGCTGGTTAGAGATGTTAAACTCATTGTCAGGATTCAGAGCAGCAGAGAGTCACTGGGACCTGACTGCTGTTGTCTTAACCACACAAGTTTATTCTGTCACCTAAAATAACCCCGTACACATGTAAGGCAATGTCCTAAGAATGGGCTGAAAGCCAGCAGACACAGACACATCAGTATGATGTCCCATGAAGCCATGGAACATGCATACTTCCTTAAACTCTTTGTCTCTCTACGTGAGGCTCCCATTCTCCAGGCTCAAAGTGACTTCCACCATTGCATTCACATTCCAGGCAGCAAGACAAAAGGATGGAGAAGGGAGGAGAGGAACTTCTGAAGTTCTTACATAACTCTCCATTTATATCTTGTTGGTTACAACTTACCTGGATTAAATCAGGGCTTTATTGCTGAGCAATGAGGGGAAATGAAAGTTGTAGTAGGCTACAAGATAGATGTCTGTGCTCTAGGGATTAGACAGTGTGTCTCAGAGCACAGTGAGTTGGATGTCTGCATAAAAACAGCCCCCAGACAAGCAGTGATTCCTCAGAATGGCTAGAGATGGTCACAGACCACTGGATACCAAAAAAGTGAACAGCTGAACATAATAAGACCAGACAGCGGAGGCAGGTTCGTGAAGGTAAAACTCAGGTCATTAGTATTTCAGAGGTTTTTACTAGATGCCTCCACCCCTTCCAGGCCTATACCCCATTTCTTATTCCATGTCATTCCCACCCTTCCATTCACATGGACCCTTTAAAAAATGGAGGAAGTGCTGGGGTGACAACCTAGCCAGTAAAGTGCCTTCCTTGCAAGATTGGGAGCCTGAGTTTAACCCCTGACTCCATATTACAAAGGCAGACATCAGGACTGGGGACATGTCTCAGTGAGTGTGGTACCTGCCACAGAAGAATAAAGACCTGGTTAGGGTCCCCAGAATCCAAGTTAACAACCAGGCATTGTGGTATGTGCTTGTAATCCCGCAGCAGGTAGGTGGGGATAGGTGAATCCCTGGGCATTGCTGGTCGGTCAGTCTAGAGTTCCAGGCCAGTGAGAAACTCTCTCAAAAAACAAGGTGGATGATGTCTCCAAAAGTACAGTGAAGGGTGACCTCTGGCGTGTACAAACACACACACACACACACACACACACACACACACACACAAGATGGAGGGAAGCAATGGGGCAGGGACTCAAGGATAGGGAAATTTTCTATGTGTTGTAGTGGGTATTTGGGTCCACGCTGCCTCATGCCACCTGATTCGGTCCCCACCATCCAAGGGTTCAAGAGAGAAAGGACCCACATGCATGCTCTTCAGGTCTTAAAGCTAGCCAAGAGGCCATGCCCTAGGGGCTGGTACCCCAAGGCCATAGGTGGAATGAATACCCACTACAATGTGTTGTTTGATATTGTAAAAACTCTGCTGTCCATTGGCCTTTTCCTGTTAAAGAAGCCACATTGACTCTATTGAATCAAACGACCCCACTTCGTTTCCTGTAGGGCACCCCAGCTAGTCACATATCCACCTGAGACTACAAGAGCGGCTTGGAACAGGAGCCATCCCGACCCTTTTAAGACAGTAGCGTCTGAAGTGGTCCATGGCCATCCCTGTCGCCCAGGGAACTCAAAACCACTCTGAGCAAACAGTCTGAAGAGGAAAAAGAAGAAAGAGAAAACTTAGAGAGGAGAGGCCGCTCAGCCGGCTGGGCAGCCGTGAAACAGATACCTAGCCGCTGAAGCTGTTCAAACAAATGTCTTTAATCTGTTGGTGACACCTGTCACCAAGGCACAGAAAAGAGGGCCCTGGGAGGTCAGAGCCCTTCAAAACACAATGGGAGAAAGCCTCTTCACAAACCCTTGGGAGCGCCTTTTGAAACCAGCAGAAATTAGTCTCTTTTCTTTATGCAGTTACCATCACACACAAAGCCCTGCTCTACGGAGTCGTTGGCCTTCCGCGCGTTCTTTGCGGTAACAGAGGTTGGTGCTAACAAGCGCGCGCTCATTGCTAGAAATTGCTTTCCCGGCTGTCTAAACTGGGCAGAGACAGAGGGCCCAACATCTCTGTGCCACGAGCAGGCGTGACTGGGCCTGTCTTCGCTCTCCTGTCTGTCTCCATGGGACCCTGGCAGAGGTAGGGCTGGATGGACTGCCTGGTCTAGAGTGAGAGCTCATGGCGGTGAGGGTTCGTCAGGACTTGACTCTTCCCGTGACTCATGGGGAAATGTGGGAGAGGCCTAGGAGTATCAACCCACAGAGGTCACACACACACACACACACACACACACACACACACACACACCGCTATGTCAGCTCTTACCTTCTCTCTCCCGGCATAGTCACTTGGCAGATGGTCACCCATATGTAAAACGTTACGCTAAAAGCTTCTGGGCCAGGGGAGAGGATTTGCCTCGCAAGCACAAGACCTGAGTTTGATCTCCAGAACCCACATTGTCTAAGCTGGGTGGTGGGACGTACTTGTAATCCCAGCCCTGGGGAAGCTGACAGGCAGATCCCTAGAATTCACTGGGTGGCCAGCCCGGTCTACTTGGTGAGCTAGTGAGAAATCCTGTCTCAACAAAACAGAGTGGATGGTGCCTGAAGAACGACACTTAAGGTTTTCCTCACTAGCCTCCACACGTATTCTGGAACCATGCCTGACTTCAAGCACAGCTTGGTCTCACCCTTCAGTATTCATGCACTTCATTGGACCTCAGGGCTCTGTTTTTTTTTTTTTTCCTGGTCTCAAGAAAGAGCTGGATCAAACAACACTAAATCCACCTTCCCATGCTAGCAACCTACCTAAAGGTTGCCACTAAAGTCCCGGGTGCCATCAACATCCAGCACCATAGACACATGAACCTAATCCCTGGTTCAAGTTGTTCCTAGTGTGTTATCCACTGGCCCAGCATCTTCTCCTTGAAGCCCAGGCTGAGGAAACACAAAAGCCAATGGTTAGAATATCTTCCTCTGAGGCCCAGATGTCAGGCGGTGTAAGCAGCGCAAACACCCTGGGAGCCCACCGGGCCTTTGGCTCTGCCTCAGTCCACCTTCGGCTCTCTTTTAAACTCTCTGTGTGTCTGCTCAGCACAGATTGTCTTCCTGTCCATCTTTCCTGAGCCTGGTGTCTGGCGAGGCTCATAATGATGCCTCATGAGGCAAAGATGGGCCCCTGCTGTTGATAATCACCGTCACCGGAGTGCTATGGTTAGACTCCGTGGTGGTTGATATCCATGATCAACTTGATAAGGTTTTTGACTCGCCGTGGAAACAGACTGTATACCTTACTGTGCAGCCTTCCTACTGCTGTGACAAAGCACCATAACCCAAAGGGACTCGTGGAGGACACAGCTTCGTCTAGTGTATGGTTTCAGAGAGTCACAAATAGGAAGCAGAGAAAGTGAACTGGAAGTGGAGTGAGGCTATACACTCTCAAATATGTCCCCAATGACGTACTTCCTCCAGCAAGGCCTTCTACCCATCTCTGAAGGTTCTATAACCTCCCCCAGACAGCACCACAAACTGGGGGCCAGGCGTTCAAATGCGTGAGCCTGTGAGGGACATTCCTCCTCCAAACCGCTACGCAGACCTCTAGGTATGTCTGTAACTGTGTCTCCAGGAGGTTTTGAGTAAGCAGTGAAGAGTCACTGTGAGTATGGACAGCACCACCTCTTGCGCTGGGTTGAAAAATGTGATAAAAAAACGAGAGAGCAGGCTGGCCATCAGTGGGGTTGAAAAACCGGATAAAAACGAGAGAGTGAGTTGGCCATCAGTGCGCATCTCTCTGCTTCTCGACGGAGGAGGAGGGGCTACCAAGGTACCCCATGCTCCTGCCTCACATTCCTTCCCTTCACTGTGTGGGGACTGTGCCCTTCGACGACAAGCCAACACAAGCAAGGCCTTCCTTAAGTTGCCTTTGGCAAGTGTTTTGACACAGAAACAGGAAAAAAAAAATGACTAACACGGACTCAGCACTGGCGGAAGGTAGGGCCTAGACGGAGAGAGCCGATCGCTAGGCTATTTGAGACTGTTGCCTTCTGAGACTATACCTGGTCCCTGGTCCTCCTCTTCCTCTGCTTCCTATGCGCCATGGAGCGAGCAGCCTCTGCCATATGCTCACACCATCACCATGTTCTTCCTCTTTGTGGGCCCAGAGCCGACAGAGCAAAGACTGTAGACGGAACCCCTGAACCCATGAACGGAAAAAAGAGTCATCCTTCCTTTAGGTTACGGCAGGCACTTTGTCACGGTGACTATAAAACCGACAGCGGCGGGAAGGTAAAGTGTTGCTTAGGCCCCCGAACTTATGATGGAAATGAGCAGACTGTGGAGGACAGAGGCTGAGAGGTGCTGTAAGGTGGAGCAGGGTGGAGATGGGCCTTTCAGGAACAGAGAGAAGTTTCTCCAGCTCTGCCCCCCTGCCCTCTTCCTGTAGCAAAACTTACACCAAGCTCTCACAGGAACTCCTCCCCAGTAAGGGAATGAGAATGCAGAAATGAGACGACTGGCCAAAAGCCTGCATCTGTGCGGGTAGGACAACGAGGGTGCTGCCGAGTTCCTTCTGACCCTGGAAACTTGTCCATGAGTTCTGTCTGTCTGGCCCCACTGGAAGGGCCAGAGTCAGCTTGTCCTGGGTTATGGTTGATGGGGACACACAGAGCAATAAGTACCAAGCCATGGGAGGTAAGACACATGTCTCCAGAGGGGGCATCGGAGGAACAGGGCAGGGAGGTCCAAAGATGACTGGGTGAACCTTAGGGGCCCAGGCTGTGCCCTGCCAGGTCGCGTGCCTGGGCCTCTGTCCACAAGGCTCATGGAACACCAGCCCCTGCCTTCCTCCGGCTTCCTTCTCCCTTGGGAAGGTGATTTCCTCTGTGATGGTAACACTCTACCCTAAGCATTTCAATCTCTGACATCTCACTGGTTCCTTGCCTCATAACTTTGTCTCTGGAACTTCTCCCAACCTCTGGCAGAAATATCATCTTCAAAGAGCATGAAAAGGACCCTGAGTGGAGAGGGGAGGATGCAGAGGAGAGGGGGGACCAGACTCTTCCTCCATATGGAAGCCAGGTCCTCATTCCAGTGTACAGCTGGCCAGACCCTGGGACCCCTCTCTCAGCTCCGACACCAGGTTTCAGCAATTATTTTGTTGAATTGTCTCACTGGACTGTAGGGGATGAGTAACATGGCTTTAATTTATTTTTTCTCCACGAAATACTCAATTAGACTCTAATTGAGTACTTCCATCCTTGACAGTAGCTATTAAGCTGACGCCACTGTCTCCTCGGCATTTTGCATCTTCAGGCGTCTGGCCCAGGATCCAGCCAGTCGCACCGCGGTTCAAGCGTCTGGTGTCCTGGGTACCCTGGGCTTCAGCTAGGCACGAAGGCTCTGAGAAGCAGTTACATGACCGCTGGGTAGACAAGCACACAGACGCAAAGGCAACGTGAGCACACCCAGTGTGCACAGTGCACCTGACGTGTCTATTAGCTTGACCAGTAAACACCATCAACCCTCATTTCCGGAAGAAAAACCAACGGTGATTCAGAGGCACCACTTTAAGAGAGATGAAGTGGTTTGGGGGAAGGCAAGGAGAAGGGCAACGAGGAGAGGCAAAGACCATGTCCCGTGTTGGGAGCCGCACTGGAAGAGGGAATTCATGGCTTTATTCAGGCCGAGGGCATCCATGGCGTGAGGCCCCAGACCAGGAAAGCCCTTCCCTTACCAGTGAGCACAGGCTCTGGGTGGTCAGTAAACAGAGAGCTACGGAATGTTTACTTTCTAGAAAATATTTCTTTTCTTTTTTTTTTCTTGACACTCTGTGTATTTACTCCTTAATCCAGCACCTCTCCTAGCCTCTGAAAATTAGTGTTCCCTGTGGGCCATCACCCTCCCAGGCCACAGACCTTGCCCTGCCTCACCAACCCTGCCTCCTTGTTTTTCCCTCTGACATTAGCAAGAAACAGAGTCAGATGACAGCTGCTCTGCCTATGGCTGCTCCTGCTTGACAGAAGACAAGGCCTGCTACATCCATCTTCTGGTAGCTACTGAGGCTCTGTCTGTCGGCTGCCATAGAGCTTCAGAGGATGCAATATTTGAAAGGCATCAATCAGTGACGGAACTCAAGGGAGACATTTTGGATAAAAAGTGTATTAAGAGTTATTAGCACTATGGACTTACAGACAGACAGACAGCATGGCAGGGACCCTGATGAGACTTCAGGCTTCCAAAGCAGGTTCTAGGTTCCTTCTTATAGACCCCAGAGGAAGAGGGCCAGGCTGCATGTAGTCAAGGTGTCGTCTCTGATCCCTGGGCCATAGGAGGAGGGGAGGGAATTTCAGGGAAGGAATATGGGGGAAGCGAGGCACGTTTAGTTGGAGTGTACCCATTGTGCGGGTGGGTAACAGCCACCACAGGTAGTCTTCTGATATCAGACAACTTGAGGTTTGTAAACTTCTGGGAAGTGAAAATAGCTTGAATTTGAACCCCAGAGCCCACAGTTAAAAAGACAGACATGGAACCAACCACCAGGGAGCCCACATGAGACCAACCTAAGCCCTCTACATACATGTGACAGTTGTGTAGCTTGGTCTATTTGTGGGACTCCTAACAATGGAAGCAGGGGCTAGCTCTTGGGACCCTACTCCTCATAGTGGGTCACCTTGCCCAGCCTAAATACAAGGGGGGGAGGTTGCTTAGTCATACCAAAACTTGATATGTCATGCTTTGTTGCTATCCATGGGAGGTCTGCCCCTTTCTGAACAGAAACAGAGGAGGATTAGATTGGGGTGGGGAGTCTGAGGGAGACTGGGGGGAGGGAATGGAAGGAGAGGAGAGAAGGGAAACTGGGGTAGGGATGAAACATGCGTTAATTAACTAAATTTTTTAAATGTAAAAAAAAAATAGCCGGGCGGTGGTGGCGCACGCCTTTAATCCCAGCACTTGGGAGGCAGAGCCAGGCGGATCTCTGTGAGTTCGAGGCCAGCCTGGACTACCAAGTGAGTTCCAGGAAAGGTGCAAAGCTACACAGAGAAACCCTGTCTCGAAAAACCAAAATAATAATAATAATAATAATAATAATAATAATAAGACAGACGTGATGGCAAAGGCTTGTAATCCCAGTACTGGGGAAGTGGACTCAGGCGGGTCCCTGGAGCTCCCGGGCAAGCCAGCCTAGCCTACTTGGTAAGCTCCAGGCCACTGAAAGACTGTCTGACACAAACAAAACAAAACTGGACTGCTCCTAAGACACCATACCCAAAGATGCCCTCTGGCCTTCACATCCATACTCGCACACATGGGTTACACCCACACTTATGTGTGTCCCCTCACTCACACACACCAAGAGTATGCCACATGCTGTTTTCTATAGACATCTACCCTAATCACCTTCTCAGATCAAATTCGTGTGTCATGTCCACTGAGATGCTCCACTGACTGCCGTGTGGACACCCACATGGCCTGTCTATGCTGGCTGCTGTTCCTCAAACGGTAACTCTCCATAGCAGGTAGAACCTCATGTGGCCATCATCATGTGTGTGTGTGTTTGTGTGTGTGTGTGTGTGTGTGTGTGTGTGTGTGTGTGTGTGTGTGTGCAAGAAACAGCCAACCCTACAGAGGCATCCTGAGCTCTGCTCTGACGCCCAGAAGGGATTAATTAAGTAAGACTCACTGAAAGAATCAGTGGAAAAATCAGTCCAGGAAAAAGTACTGATGCCTGTGTGCAAAGAAAAGAAGGTTGTGCCGTGATTGACAGTGTGAATGAGAGTTCTGGATCATTCCTGATCAAAAGCAGGGCTCTGCAGCCAGCTGCCCCAGCACCGCTCGGTAGACAACTTGACTTTACCTGAGGCTCAGTTACCACATCTGGCAAATGAGATGCTGATGTCAGCCTTCCTCAGAGTTGGTGGTTGATAAATAAGTTAACAGGAGAAAGCAGATAAGAGTAAGACCAGCATTTACCATGTGTGCTGAGAGCTCAAAGACTGGAGTGCAGGAGAGATTTTCCTTTCATCTTGAAATTTATTAGTTGACACTTTACTAGACAACAAAAAGAAAATCGCAAAGACAACAGCACTTCTCCCTGAAAAGGTGGTGCACTATGTGTCTTGATGGGTGCTCTTGAAGTTAACTAAAAATGCTCAAATAGACACCACAAAATATCACCTCCTATGCCTTCATTTCTCTGGAAAAAAAAATAAAGAATGCTTAGGTAGAGAGCTGAGGGAACATACTCCATGACTTGGATTAGAGCAAGAATGTGGATTTGTTATCCTGAGTGTTTGACCTTGATCATGACCTTGTATTAAAGTGTTAGGACAAAAGGCAAAGCCTAGACCTTGACTGGGAAGGGATAAGATCCAGTCTCTCAAAGGCAGGAGCTCGATGACTCTACCTATAGCAGATAAAAGTTGGAAAGCCATTGACTTACCTGTCCAATGACTGCAGAGATGTCCCATCTCTAATCTTAGTGCTCAAGTCAATCACCTCTCCTGAGAGTCTGTAGTGGAAAGAGGGTTCTCATGTAAGAGAACAAGCCAAGGATGGTAAGTAAGCAAAATCAAAAATGTAAGGCAAATCAAAATTGTAAAAAGGAAACAGCAATAGCTAAAATGTAGAAGCTCAGTAGACAAGTCAATTACTACATCCAGAAGACAGTCTGTGAACTGGAAGGTTAATCCCAAAATTATCCAAATGCAGAACAGACAACAAAAAGTGCAGCACAAGACATCTCTTGTGGCTGGAGAAATGGCTCAGCAGTTAGTAGTACTGGCTGCTCTTTCAAAGGACCAGGGTTTGGTTCCGAACATCTATGTGGAGGCTACAACCATCTATAACTCCAGTTTCAGGGGATCCTATGCACTCTTCTGGCCTCCACAGGCACTGAATGCACATGGTGCACAAACATTCAAGCTGGCAAATGCTCATACATACAAAATAATTGTTTTAAAATGTTTCTTAAATTCAAGAGATAAAACTGAGGGTATAAAACTAAATTGTCTTAGTAGAGAAGGCATCTCCATATTCTTTTTTGAATACTTTTCAAATTTAAATATTGCATAACTAATTTTCAAATTCCAGCACTCTATGCTGATACAGAGCATAAATTACTGAAACACAGAGATCCATTGAAAAATTCTTCTCGATAGTCAAAATAGTTCTGAGAATTTAAAACTAAATTATGCATACCCCACAGGCTTTGTAGGGAGACATTTGAATACATTTTGCCATGTTTGCATTCAAAAATCATAATTTGTGGCACTGGAGAGATGACTCAGTGATTAAGAGCCTTACTAGTACTCATGCAGAGGACCTAGGTTCAGCTCCCAATTAGAGGCTGCTCTCATTACCACTAACTCTGCTTCCAGGGGTACGTGCTGCCCTCTTCTGGCCTCTCCAAGCACCCAGTGCACGTGGTACACATACACATACTCAGAGATACACATATAAAATAAAAATAAGTCTTCAGAAAAAATACATAATTTACCCAAACATTCACAATTCAGTATTTTAATTAAGGATCTTCAGCTAATTTTAAAGAACATGCACCCACAATTAATTTCATGACTTGAATTAATCCACAGAAGGTTGTCCAAGGCTCAAATACATTTGAAGTGTTAACTGAGTCAGAAGTTTGTATTCATCAAATAAAACATATTACAAAAATAAATTAGTTCAGTTACCCTCAACACCAACACATTCTTTGTAAATTTCAACGCTATAGCCTCTATTTCAATTGGCAAAACATCAGCTTGTTTTGACACAGTTGCAAATTATATGTACCATCTAGTGACATCAAAGTTTATTTATGTTCCAGGATTTCTTAATTTAGTAAAAACAATATTTTTAACACAGTGCATTCATCAACAGAAAAACAAATCACGTTGTCCTCACTTCTTAAGTCTGAATCTATGGCGTGCACAGCATCAGCCAGCTGTTTCACCTTCCAAAAACTTTGAATCCAAGAATTAATCAGATTAAAAGAGAATTGAAGCATCATTAAAATGAGCTGGTTTTCTATCTGAAAAATCTGATGACTCCAATATAAAATTAGAATCCTTTAGCTAGTTGGCAAGTTCTTCTGCTATCTGAGCCAATGGATTAATAGCTCTGACTTGACCTTTTGTACATGCAACAAGAGAAGTGAAATTGAAAATGACTGAAATTAATTACTTCTTCTAAATGAAAACTTGTGCTTCTCAGGTAGGCCGGCAAACACTCCCTGTCCTGCATAAGAACACTATCTCAGTGTCTTTGGGAACAAACACCCTCAACAAGCCAACAAGGCCCCACTGTGTAGCCATCCTCCCCTATGATTCTCCTGCTTCAACTTTCTGAGTGCTGGATTCACAGGCTTGGGCTGCCATGCCTATCTGCATGGCTGAGAAGATGGCTCAGTCAGAGAAGTGCTGGTTGTACGAGCATAAGGACCCAAGTTCAATCCCCAGGACCCACAGAAAAGGCCAGATGTGCTGGCTCAAGTTTGTAGTCCCTGAAAGGAGGAGGTGGAGATGAGTGGATGCCAGATACTCACTGGCCAGATCCCAGGCAGAATCCACGAGCCACAAGTGATCTTGTCCCCCAAAAGAAGGTGGGGAACCTCTGCAGAAGGGCATCTGAGGTTGGCTTCTGGCCTCCGCTGCACTCCTTTCACCCTCCCCATCTATCAGCTTTTTGGTGTCAATCTACTTCTTTAGCAGATTCACACACCTTGGCTTTTCTTTTGGGGGGAGTTGAACCCAGGACCTCCAGAAGAGCAGTCAGTGCTCTTAGCCACTGAGCCATCTCTCCAGTCACTCACACCATGGCTTGTACACTTCCTATAGCAGCATTTTGGCTCCTTGGAAGCAAAAGTTCTCACTGTTTTGGGTCTCTTACACATTCATCAGAAACTTTGACAAAAAGCAGAAATTCAGTATTTGCTTTTCATTAAACATGAGCTTTTGTTTACTTAAAACATTGTTTAAAAAAACCACTTTGTTTTAACAAAAAAGTACTACAAGTCAATTGATTGTTAATAACTAAATAATAAAACACAAAACTGTGAAAGGGTACCCAAATTAATAATACACTCCATAGCAGGGTGACTTCTCATCCGGCATGCTCACCATACTGGTAATTTCCCAGGCTTCTCACTGACCCTGCTCCACTGGGGCCTGGGGACCCAGGGCAGTTCAATACTCTGATAGTGATGGGAACCCCAAAGCACAGTGCTAACAGTTGAGGGGTGCCCTAGATGTGATCTTTCCTCCATTACCATGTTTTCACAAAATCAAGAAGTTCTCTTCCCCAAATAGCAATTAAAATACCAAGGAAATAGAATCCGGAGTTCTGCCTTTGCTTTTCCTGCCTGTGGAGCTGAAGTGGCCCTTGGGGTTCTCTGCACACGGAGCCTCTTAGACCTGCCTCAGCCCACCTACTCCTACTCATCTCCAGTTCCGAGTCCCAAAGTGGAAGTGCCACCAAGAAGCAGAGTATGTCCAGGTGCTGTCCCCCTGTGGGCTGGAGGGATGTGACCCAGGCAGCAGTTTCTGTGTGAAACATACCAGCACCCCCAGGGGCTGATCCCTGACTCAAGTATGAGTCCCCAAGGGAAAAAAGCAGTCATCAGAGATGCAATGGGCCAGCAGGTTGTTTGACGAGAGGCCATTTCTGACTCTCCTCCGTTGCTCTTTTTTCAGTGTGTGTCTCGGTGTACATTGGTGTTGGCTTCATAGAGGCAAACTCTTTCAAGTGCATCACATACTTGGATCTTATCCACCCTTTCCCTCTGCCACCCCCTAGTCTCCTCCCTTCCCTCATGTCCCTTCTGCTTGCCTGGTGTGTGTGTGTGTGTGTGTGTGTGTGTGTGTGTGTGTGTGTGTGTGTGTGTGGTGGTTTTGTGTGCCTATGAGAGTATTAGGGGCTGGGAACACGGCTCAGTAGGTAAAGTGCTTGCTGTATAAACATGAGAACCTGAGTTCAGATCCCCCAACAGCCACATACAAAATCCTGGCAAGGATGCACATGTCTATAACCCCAGTGCTAAGGTAGGGGTGGTGGAGACAGGCAGGTAGGTGCCCAGGACTCACATGCCAGGTGGTCTATGCAAAACGGTGAGCTCTACTCAGAGAGACTTAGTCTCAAATACTAGGGTGGGAGAAAATAGAGAATGGTACCAGAAGTGGGGCTTAGGACTCCATATTGCATGCACACATAGGCAGCATATGAACTGCACACACACACACATACACACACACACCACAGGTACACACACAAAAACTCTAGGATCCGCAAGTGGAAGAAAACATGTAACCTTTCTCTTTCAGCATCTAACTTACTTCACTAAAAATGATGATCTCTGGTAGTATCCCTTTTCCATTAAATGACATAATTTCATGTCTTCTTTACTAATGGAAAGACTTCCATTGGGTATATCTAGCACGTTTTATTTCTCCATTCGTCTAGTGGCAGATACAGGCTGATTCCAGAACTTGGCTACTGTGAACAGTTTGGCCACAGACATGGGTGTGCTGGTCTCTGGGACATGTTGACTTAAGTAGGCGTGTCCAACTTGCAGTTGTGGGGGCCACTTGCACCCCAGCCCAGCCATGAATGTTGCCCAGTACACTTGTAGATAACAACATTATGTAGCAATGTCAAAAGGCTGGACACCCCTGGCCTAGCATCTTTTGGGGATGTACCAAGAAGTGGTTTAGCTGGGTTTCAGGTTGTTCAGTTTGTAAGTTTTTGACAAAGCTCCTCAGTGGTTTCCACAGTGACCGGACAATGTATTCATGCATTCCCACAGCAGTGAATATGGTCTCATCTTTCCATTTCTTTTTACACACAGAGAAAAGTCTAAAAACAAAGCCATGGCCAGTCTTTCCATTTCACCTAAATCACTCAGTCTCAGCTTCAAGCCAACCCTGAGGCATGGCGTTTATTTTTATCCATTTTCAATTAATTTTTAGTGCACAAGATAATGTATCATTTTGATGTTTTCATACACATGTAAGGTGTGAGTTTTGTTCTTTTGTATGTTTGTGTGTGTGTGTGGTGTACGAGTGTACACATGCTTATGCTGGTATGCCTGCAGGGGTGTGTATATATGTGGGGCCAGAGATCAATGCTGAGTGTCTCCCTCAACCATTCTCCACTTTATTTTTTCAGACAGAGTCTCTCTGAGCTGAGATCTTCCTGGTTTGGCTAGTTAGGCTGGCTAGGCAATGATCTCTAGGAATCTGCCTATCTTCACCTCCCCAGCAGATGCGCACAGCACACCACTGCCATATCCAGCTTTTTATGTTGGTGCTGGGGACCCAGGCTTGCAGAGGTCCTCATGCTTGCAGAGCGAAAGTGCTCAGTGAAGCCATCACCCCAGCCCCCCATTAGTCCTATTTTTATTAATTTTAAGTTATTATGCAGGATAATGAGCTTCATTGTGACATGAGTTATACAAGATAATGGGTTTCATGCACATAGAAGACGTAGGTTTCTGACGTGCATTGCAGAAGCTGCTGTCACCATTTGGTTTAGTTTTGGACTTCACTGCGTTTTCTCAATCAATCACATCCGATTTTAGACTCAAGGACCTTGATGACCTGAGGGGCCACCTTTTACACTTTCCCAAGCAGAACATTTGATCTAGCCCAGCTTTGTATCTCACATTCCAAAATCGTTTTTGAGGAGTTCTTGAGGAAAGGACACCCAGAGCTCAGGCATCCAGCCCTTTACACTCTGCCCCTTTCAGATTAGTCTGTGTTCTCCGAGAGGAGCTGCTGATTTACAGCTGCCGAAAAGACATGCATGGGGAAAGCCAATGGGTGACCAGGCAAGCTTGTATTGATTAGCTAAGGCTCCCAGAAGATTAAGAGATGGGTGTGCACAGTCTCCGGGGGATGGGGACGGCCTACTGATAGGAACAGGAGCCTAAGTTATCTTCCCATAAGATGGAAGGTGAGGATGCTACAAGGAAGCATGGTTAACAGGAATGTGAGGGGCACTCATTTGAAGGGCATACAATATTTTTCGTTTGAGAGAGAGACGGCCTGAGCACCCATGTTTAAAGGATGGGAGGACTTTCTACAGATGCTAGAGGCTTAGGAAATGGGCTCTAGAACAGGGCCTGAGCCTGTGGAGTCTCGAGTCACCTCCTCTCCTTGCTCCCCTACAATAGATACTGTGGTACCCAGTGGCCTAGGGACTCTGTTCTGAATCTTTCTTGCACCACATGGACCACACATAAGGCATATATCTCTAGCAACAGCAGGCTGCATCCTGTCCTTCATTTCACCTCAAACTGTCACAGATTCTCAATCCCATCACCTCACATCCATTCCTTTTGTCCTTATTGGTGGTGCCTCTCCTATCTGCTGACAGCTTTTGAAGTGAGTCATTGATGGACCACTGGAATAAGAAACATGTGCCTTATAGAACGGGCACAGGATAAGTAGAAATTTTTCTTTTTTGCAAGAGGCTCTAGAAATATTTTCACAGTGTGTGATCTGTACTGCCTCTTTAGGCCATTAAAAGGCCTCTTTGGCTACAGCTTCAAGAGTCTGCATTTATCTAAAGAACTGAATTTCTGGTCACGCAAACTTTCTAATTTAGATGTGTGGAGTTCAGTAATAAAAGTGATAACCTGGCTCGAACTCTCAGCTGATGAAATATTAGTGACCTCTAGTGAAAAGGGATGTGTCCTATGCAATGGAAGAAAGGAGGAAGGAGAAAAGATGGGACTCCCTTTCTCAGGAAACGTCCTGGAAGATGCCCCAGCAGAAGACGAATCTTGTGTGGCTTCCAGAGTACTGTCCGTGCACATGTTAGTAAGTGAAAAAATACTTTTAAAAAATTACTGAAGGGCTGAAAGTCAAAGGATAGGAATGTCTAAGGACTAGGGACCAGTGAGGTCACTCCTACAGGATGATCTTGTCTATCCATATAATAGAAAATACTTTGAACAATGATTATTCTCATGTGACAGTCCTGCAACTGTTCTGACTGGGAATAATAGAGCTATAACATACATGCCTGTGTTGGATATGATTTTATTCAGCAACTATTTATGAGGTGCCTTTTATATGCCAAGAAATTTGCATACTTATTTATCTGGTTAATTTTTCACTGAATGTTTACTAGATCCCAAGCATTAAGGGAGCCCTTCTGTGGAACATAAAGAGGGCAGATGGATAGGCAAATAGGAAAATAAGTGAGGTGTGGCCAGCACGAGATCAGTGACCTCTGCAGCATCGAAGATGGTCACTGAATCCTCCCATGACAGCAAGGATGATGGGTCCAGGCTGTGGACAGAAGCAGGAGCCAGACAGGAAGAGATTGAGATCAAGTGTCCTCAACTGAGACCTCTGTGTTTAGATGGGAAACCAGATTCTGAGTAGTACCTGGCAGACGATGATCACCTTCCTCCCTGATGACAGATTGAACATGTACTGACTTCACTCTGGGCTGTAGCTAGAGAGATTTTTCTCCAGGTCCCGCCAAGCCCTGGCAGTCCGACAGCCCACTTATAAAATTAAACACACAGACACTTATATTATTCAAACTGTTTGGACTAATGGCTCAGGCTTCTTGTTAACTCTTCTTATATCTTAAATTAACCCATTTCTATTAATCTATACTTTGCCACGTGGCTCGTGGCTTACCGGTACCTTACATCTTCCTTGTCATGGCGGCAGCTAGCAGTGTCTCCCTGCCTCAGCCTTCCACTTCCCAAAATTCTCTTCTCTGCTTGTCCCGCCTATACTTCCTGCCTGGCTACTGGCCAATCAACATTTTATTTATACAGAGCAATATCCACAGCACTGGGCATGCCCTGTTGGAGGTGGAAAATGTTTCTGAAGATGATGCCATCTTTACCTGCTGTTCTAACTCCTCTTAGTCATCACTTTCCACAACCTACCAGCCCACAATCTGTTTCTGTAAATAAAGTTTTACTGGCACACAGACATATCCAATAGTTTCCTTCCTGTCTATGGCTGTTTTGACACACAAAGACAGGGTTGAGTAGTTATGAGAGAAACTGACAGACCCTGAAGCCTGCCTTTGCTCTTTGACCTTTACAGAAGTTTGCTGACTCTTGATCTACAGGCATATTCTGAGCCATCACTATCCCTAGGCATATGGCATTCTTTAGAGGATGTTTAGACCATGCTGGGAAAGAGTAAGGAACTGATACTGGGTTGGGAGGAAAGACTGTAGATGAAGGGTTTGGAAGGCACTCTGCCCACTGATGTGAGGACAGACTAAGAAGAAGTCAAGAGGACAGAGCTTCTGGGGAGAGGATGGATTCTTTTTCATAATAAGATCACTTCTAACTGTCCATGACAAAGATGTGCAGTAGCACACTCCCCCAGATTGAGAAGATGTTTCTGTGGGACTTCTTTCTAGAAAGTGCTGTCACCAAAGGGAACTGCACCTCCCGTTTCAGCTAGGAGGTCACACACAGCTTCAACAAGAGCTGACAGACAGGCTTCTGTGAGGCAGAGGCAATCTGAAGTGGAGGACATAATCCACACGCCACGCAGCCTCTGGACCGCTGACTCTGGCAGTCTGGTGATTAATGTGTAAATCAGGAAGACATTTAGTTGGCTGCCTTGGAGTCCCGTGAGCATGGAACAGTCAATAAATATTTATTAAGTGTATTTTCCTAGGGCTTGAAGCACTTGCATGGTGGTATCTTAAAATCAAATAAGAAAGAGTTGTTGAGGGTGGATCCAGATAAAGGCACTGTATGTTAATGGAACGCAAGCTGGGGATGCAAAATAGGGAGGAAAATGTCCATCGTCTGTGTTGGGGTTATCCAACTGAGGCTAGCCGCTGAGTAAATAAGAAAGAAGTGTGTTATACAACACAAGCCACCGGAGAGGGGAGGAAAGGACAGAGAGATGGAGAGAGACAGAGAGAAGGAAGAAAAAAAGGAGGAACCAAGAAAAATTTATAACTATTTTATACAAATAAAAAAATGTATTTTTTAAAGCTGATCTTTGATGCTAACTTGGGGTTGCTACATGTAATCTATTCATTTGTCACGAAAATGGCTCCTAGTCTAAAAGAATGGCACAGAGTTCACTGAAATGGGCTTCCAAACAGCAATTTTTTGCAGTAATGATAAAATATGGCTTTCTGTCACCCGTTTGGAGACATGTCGCCAGTAGTCTGGTGCAATGCCCCTAAAGCGTAGTCGCATTCGATTCCAAGTGGTGTATCGCCAGTTTGGGGATGGGCATTGGGATTCATTTATTTAAGCTTGAACATTTATCCTGAGTTAGAAGCAAATTAAAACCTTGCATTTGAGATCCTATTAAAAGAGGGTGCTGTAATTACTGCAGGCTCCCCTGTGGGTCTCTCTCTAGTTCAGAGCCTGGGAGTGCACAGCTGCAGTGAGGGAGGAAGTCTGCATGGGGCTGAGTGAGATATGACATCTTCATAGCTTCCAGAACAGCTTTGGAATCGGGGAGGGGAAATCTTGATGAAAGATGCAAGAATTCCTGGGGCATTGGGTAGGGGTGCATGTGTGTTTGTGTGTGTGCACTTGCATGTAGAGGCCAGAGGTCAACCATGATGTCATTCCTCAGGATCTTTCCACCTTATTTTCTGAGGCAGGATATCTCACTGTGTGGTGCAGCCTCAAAGACTCTCCTGTCCCCACATCATAGCACTGGTATGACGGGTGTGTGCCACCATGGCCCCCACTTAATGTGGCTTCCAAGGATTGCACTCCCAAGTCCTCATACTTATGTGGCAAGCACTTTACCAACATCCCCAGCCCTTGCACAACATCTTACTGTTTATAGAAAGGCTGGCCTTAGGCATCTTCTGCAGCTGAGGTTTTCCTGTGTCCCACCCAGTCTGCAGCTGCTCAGACCCAAGTAAACACACAGAGGCTTATATTAATTAAAACTGCTCAGCCATTAGCTCAGGCCTACCACTGTCTAGCTCTTACACTTAAACTAAGCCATTTCTGTTAATCTGTATGTCGTCACCTTTTCCATGGCTTTACCTGTGTGCCATTACATGCTGCTCCCTGGACAGTGGGCTGGCATCTCCTGATTCAGCCCTCCTCTTCCCAGAATTCTCCTTGTCTGCTATCCCACCTATACTTCCTGCCTGGCTACTGCCAATCAGCATTTTATTAAACCAATGTACAAAAGCATTATTCCACAGCATTTCACCTTTTCTGTTTAATTAAAAAGGAAAGTTTTAACTTTAACATAGTAAAATTATATATAGCAAAACAGGTATCAAACAAGAATTACAGTTAAAATATCTAGTCTATATTTGGCAAAATTAAAGAAAATATTCTATTTATCCTATATTTGTAAGTCTAAGCTTTCATATCTAACTAATCCTTTATCATAACTAAGGAAAATTTTAACTATCTAGTCTTCAACTACATCAAAGACCTCAGAAAGATACAATATTACCTAAGTAAACAGGAAGAGCATTGAAAGCAACTTCCAAAACTCTAGAATGACAGAGACAGCTGCCTGCCTGGACAGTCATTAAAAGTTCTGCAATGTTGGGGCATCCATTTTTCAGCCTACAGGCCTAGAGTCTCTCAGTCACTTTTCTCTGTGTCCTGTAGAATGTCTGGCAGTTTCTTCTGCAAAACAAGAACCTGAAGGACCATCTTGTCTTGCAAAGTTCAATGGTCACCTTCCTATGGGTCCTGCATGTCCAGTTGATATAACATTTTGTCAAGCAGTCCAGGCAAGAACAGTTCCTTGTCCAAATGGCTATTTTTGCCAAGAAGAAGATAAACTTCATAGGGAGTGTCTTTGATGCCCATCCTCCTCTCTGAAGTAAATCAGTGCTGCCAGGAGCAGACATGTCTCATTGTTCAGGAAAGTCAAGTTTTTAAAACATTTTAAATGCCATATTCTGTAGGTTGATATGTTTGAAGATTACCTACCTAACTGAAATCTATCTATGTATATGTAGAAATTTTAACTAACATGACTATAAGTTCGATTATCAAAGATGATTAACTATTAATCTGTATTTCTTGATACAATACAATTTTAAATAAGTTGTATAAACATAATACCTTAAACAGGAGTAAAAATATACATACAGTATAACAAAATTAAGTTTAAATTTGTATCAATAAACTAAAATCTATAGCAACGTAAAACATTTTAAACAAGTTGCTCTTTAGAAGTAGGTTCATTAATCTACCCTTTCATCCTATGATATCTATACTATCCCTTTTTCTTCTTTAGAAAGAGATTGCATCTGTAATCAACCTGCTTTAAATAAAAATAAACATTCATAAACAATATTTTGAGAATTTGGGCATAGCTTCTCATACTACTTTCTTCTGGTTGAGGGAGCTGGCAATCTAATGGGGATCCTGAGAAAATTAAGGATTATGGTCAAGTCCTGACTGGAGGAGTCTGTGACACGGCGTTGTCTGAGCCCGTTGCCTTGAAATGGTTCTGGATGTTGGATCATCTAGGCCATGGTGTCAGCGAAGACTTTTCAGGAGGTCTTGGCTGGTCAAACCCGATATATCTTAACCTGGAACAAATCCATAGCCTCTGGCTTCCTGTGAAAACAAAAGCAGAGCCTCCTTTCCAAAGCCACGTATCCTTAGACATCAATTTTGAAGCTGAGATGCCATTAAAATATACATATTGGTTTAACTGAGTAGCCTTTACAATCAAATGTCTCTCTGCAGTTAAAAATCCCAAAGACAATATAATTCAGACTCTGTGTGTGATTTCCATCTTTATGTGGCTCATTTTTTATATTACCTTTACTGTCTCTTTAAAGACTTTATTTTTTAAACATCTATTTCTTTATATAACTGTCTATATTATTCATTTTCCTCTCTCTTCCAAGCCTATGTAGATTTTTTTTACACACATTGTAAACTGTTTAGAGATTTATTCCATCTGAATCTGTCTTGTTGTGAATCTATTGCTTTAAACTACAGTGTGGCTAGGACAGAAACCGCAGCCTTGACTGCTGACTCTGCCCACCTCAGCTTTCCAACATAGCAGAGGTAATTCACCTCCTGCTCTGGGAGCCATGCTCTCCACTGTCTCTGGGAGGCAGTGGGTCCATGCTTCTACCAAAGCAGCCTGTAGCCCAGAAACTTCTTTGTTGTTGTTCTTGTTCTTGTTCTTGTTCTTGTTGTCTGTACCAGCAAAAGCTAAATCCACCATGCAGCATAATGAGTGGCTTGGAGATACCTCTGTGTACCATGGCAGGAACCCACCATGCTGCAGGTCAAGCCCACAAACCAGGAACCCGCCATAGAGTAGCTCAAGCCCACAGGCTGCAGCTGGCCTGAGAGAAACAACTAGGAAGCTGTTTTTAGCTCCGTTTTAGAATCTTTTTTTTTTTTTAAAAGCTTTCTCAGGTTTTAGGTGGAAACACTTGCCCCACGTTCTGGCGCCATTTGTATAAAAGCATTTTTCCACAGCAATCTTCCCAACATTCAGGCTCCTCACACAGAGTATTGTCAGTGTCCTTGTTTTTAGAACCCAGAAAAGGAAAACCCAGACCCCAGCACTGAACATGGAGAAAGCCAAAGTTTTAAACCTCTGTCCAAATCCAACTACCAACCTTCCAGAAAGTCAGACCAAATCCCAACCTAGAAGAGGGAGAAGACTCCAAGCACTTCACAGTATCCTCAGAGAAGGATGCTCTGCAGGCTTACCTGCCATTCAGAGGCTTGACTGCCTCTGCAACATCCCTTATGGGGTGGAGGTATTGATCCAGTTTCCACTTGAGGTCATTTATCTGCTGTTGTGATTTGTAGTTTTTTTTATGGATGTGCCTGCTCCTCTGGAGAGAAATGCTCATAGCCTTCCGGAGGGAGGGCTGCTCTCTGCATACAGCAGGTGCCTGGTGGGAACTGTTGAGGCTCATACTGACTGAAATTGCTCTCCTAGTACCCTGGCTCCAGTCCTTGCCCAGAGTTCCTAGGAGACCAAACAATGCACTAAAACAATTACACACGGCTGTGTGGAGCCAGCAGACAGCTGTGCAGATGTTCCTGCACTGCTCAAGTCTGCATCGGGCCTTCCGTCCCACAGAAACAAGAAATACCTGCCTGTCAGATAATGTTTAGACCCTGAAGGCTGTGTAAAATGCCATTCCCACTCTGAGGGGAAAGTGCATATTTTAAAGAAGTAAACACATAACATTTTTAAGAAAAATACACATGGAAGATCCCTTTATAAGGGATAGGCAGGGTTGTTGTGTGATATGAAATGCAGATTGTCATGACTACTGACCCTCAGATCTCTGTGGCATCTCAATGACTGTGCACACAGCTTCAAACATGGGGACAGTCTCATTGGGATGACATCTTTTAATCTAGACCATAGGTATGAGGAGACCCAAGAATGGCTGACCCTATAAGCCAGTGGTTCTCAACCTTCCTAATGCTACGACCCTTTAATACAGTTCCTCAGGTTGTGGTGACCCCCAACCATAACATTATTTCATTACTTCATAACTGCAATTTTGCTACTGTTATAAATAGTATATAAACATCTATGTTTTCCAGTGGTCTTAGGTGACCCCTGAGAAAGGGTTATTCTACCCACAAAGGGGACAAGACCCACTGAAAAAAACTGTCAATCATTGTACCCCTTACATCCCACAAAGAGGCTTCTTCCAGTCCAACCGTACAGACTCTAGTGTCTGCTTCATGAGGGATGTGTTCTTAGCCCTACTCTGACTCTTAGATGCTCAAAGGCATGGTGACAATTCTTCCAGGAACTGCATGCTTTTCAGACTGGGTCACTGTTGTCTTGAACATAAAAATTCATGTCTCCTCAGACTGTATGAACTTCGAGCTTTCCGGCTGTTTCAGTTCAGTGTGTGTGTGTGTGTGTGTGTGTGTGTGTGTGTGTGTGTGTGTGTATACACATTCCACAGTGTGGCCCACATGTGGAGGAGGTCAGAGAACACTTTTCAGGAGTGGGCTCTCTCGCTCTCTCAGCTAAGGCAGGGTCACTCTTGCTGGTTTTGCCACACTGAGTATGCCAAACCAGGTAGTCCTTAAGATCCTGAGCGATTCTTCAGTCTCTGCCTCCCGTCTCATGGGAGGAATGTTGGGATTACAGACGGAAACCATCACATTTGGCTTTTTGTGGGTTCTGAGGTTTGAACTCAGATCATCAAGCTTAAGCAGTGTGCACTTTTACCCACTGAACCATCCTGTCTGCCCTGTTGTTCTGGGTAGTTGTTTTGTTTTGTGTCCACGTCTCATGTAGCCCACAATGGCCTTAACTTGATATGTAGTTTAGAATGGCCTTGAACTTATTTATTTATTTATTTATTTATTTATTTATTTATTTATTTATTTATTTTGTTTTTTTTCGAGACAGGGTTTCTCTGTGTAGTTTTGGTGCCTGTCCTGGATCTCGCTCTGTAGACCAGGCTGGCCTTGAACTCACAGAGATCCGCCTGGCTCTGCCTCCCAAGTGCTAGGATTAAAGGCGTGTACCACCACCCCCCGGCCAACCTTGAACTTATGATATACTACCTCAACTTCCTGTGTGCTCATATTACAAGCATGCACCACCGTGCCCAGTTTTTTGTGGTTCTGTGAATCCAACCCAGGGCCTCGTGTGTGCTAAGCTACGTGATGGCACATGGCATGTCTCCATCCCAGGAGTTCTCAAAAGAGAGCTACCAGAGTTATGAACTCTTTCCCCTCCCCACATCCCTTTCTTCCCCGCTCCCCCCGGTGCAGTCCCTCTGAGGTTTGTGTTTTACACTATGTCTAGGGTTTCCTCACAAACTGTACTCCAATCGCCCAGGTGGTAGCCGATGCCATTTCACCAGCTGAGATCTTAGTCCACCCCAGCTCATTACTAAGCTTTTATAATGCTACATAAGGACTCTTAACACTGCTGTAATCATACTCTGTTTAAGGAGGACACCGTCTGGAAATGTTAGCAGGCTTTTTTCATTACTCATCAAGCATTTACATGTTTCTACTTGCTAAGATGGCTGTAGGGTCACGAGACCATGTCACCTCATGGTGCCACCATCGCAGAATTTTGCAGACTGAGCCTGTATTCCTATCAGGATTGTCCCTGAATCCCAACAGCACAAAGGAGAAGGTTGGGGATGTAGCTCAGTGGTAGAGCATCTACCTGGCGAGAATGAGATCCTGGGTTCAGCCTCTGGCACCAGGAGAGAAATGGGAACAAAATTCTTTTTTTCTACTTATTTTTATTTAATTAAGTGTATGCATGTGTATATGTATGAGTGTAGGTACACATGGATGCAATTGCCCAGAGAGACCAGAAGAGGGCATCAGATTCCCTGAAGTGATGGACGGTTTTGAGGCACCCAGTGTGGTTCAGGGAACCAAACTCGGGTCACCTGGAAGGTCAGTAAGCACTCTTACCCACTGTGCCATCTTTATAGCCTCAAGGACAAAAATCCCTGATGTTGAAAGTAACCACAGCATGTCATTTTTTTCATTTTGTAAGACCCTAACATGTATTTGGTCATTGGGTATGTACTCCAAGCATGTCAATAATGACAGTATCTCTTGGAATGTTTCTGATGGGTTACCAATTTTTTGAAATCTGACTTTCCTTAGGGGCTTTTGGTATTGTATGTCATAAGTCAGAGTTCAAGGATAGACTATAAAAAAATAATTCAGAAAATACTTTAATCATTGGGAAGGGCTGCTGGAGAGATATCTCAATCAGTGAGTACTTCCTGTGCAAGTATGAGGACCTGATTTTTAAAGGGTTTACTGTGTGTGTGTGTGTGTGTGTGTGTGCGCGCGCGCGCGCGCGCGCGCGCGCGTGTAAACACACATATTGCATGGGTGTCCTTCTCTATCACTCTCCACCTATTTCACTGAGGCAGTGTCTCTCTCTGAACCCAGAGCTCATATCTTGGCCAAGGTGGAAGCCAGCAAGCTCCAACAATCTTCCTGCCTCTGATCTCCTTGGGTCTAGGGTAACAAGTGTGGTACACACTGTAATCCCAGCATTAGGAAGGCAAGGTCAGGAAGATCCCAGAGCTTGATGGCCAGCTGGTGAGCCCCACAGTCCAGTGAGAGACTGTCTCAAAAGACAGCATAAATAGCTTCTGATGAAGACACCGGGGGTTAACAGGTTAACTTCCGGCCTCAACACATACACAAACACAAGTAACTGGAAAACAATGGGCTTCTGGGAATCCTTATGAGCAGGAAAAACACATGATGACAGAACGTGTGCTGTGGATATCGCTATATGTAAATAAACTCTGATTGGCCAATAGCCAGACAGGAAGTATAGGCGGGACTAACAGAGAAGAGAATTGAGGGAACAGGAAGGGAAGGGGGAGACTGCCTGGAGCTGCCGCCAGGACAAGGAAGATGTAAAGTACCGGTAAGCCATAAGCCACGTGGCAAAGTAAAGTTTAATAGAAATGGGCTAAATATAAGAGTATGAGCTAGACAATGACAGGCCTGAGCTAATGGCCAAGCAGTTTAAATAATGTAAGAGTCTGTGTGTTTATTTTATAAGTGGGCTCTGGGACTGGCGGGACTTGGTGGTGGGAGCTGGAGAGAAATTCTCCAGCAACAAACGTGGTCCTTTCTTCTCTACTGCAGATACATGGCCATCATCCACCCCCTGCAGCCCCGGCTGTCGGCCACTGCTACCAAAGTGGTCATCTTTGTCATCTGGGTCCTGGCTCTCCTGCTGGCCTTTCCACAGGGCTACTACTCTACCACGGAGACGATGCCCAGCAGAGTCGTGTGCATGATCGAGTGGCCGGAGCATCCCTACAGGACTTACGAGAAAGCGTGAGTAGAGATTTGTCAGTCTCACGTACCTGCCTGGAAGCCGTGCTGTGCTAGGCAGAACCTTCCTTGCCCTGACGCCTTCCTTCTTCTGTATTCTTTTATCAATGAAGATTTCACATGTGACTGACTATCTGCCTTCCTCACACCCACGGCTCTGATAGCGTTGATACACCCTCAGGGGATGGTAATCCCCCAATGCTGTGAAAGTCATATTAAGAACGTTAAGACCTAGTTCCCAGTACAGGTTCCTGGAACAACAGTGCCCCACCACCTTCTCTCTTGGACGTTTTATCTAAGATGCTTCCCTGCCAGGATCTGTGTTTCTGTGATGTCACACTGTACCAGGCACAGCACACTGGAAGGTGGGGATGTCTCTACTCCAGCCACTCTCAGCAGTGGCCTGCTCCCCTCCCCTCTGACACAATCCCTTTACAGTGTGTGTTTCACACTGTGATTTCTTCATGAAGTTCAGCGGTCATTGCTCGGGTGGTAGCCAGTACCATAGCAAGTACGTGATAGGCCACACCTCTTTCCTGTGTACCACAGCCCCACATCCTGTGCCCTCTATTCCTTCTCCAAACAAGGCCACTGTCATTGAATCTTTTATCTCATAAGCTGCGTCTAGGGAAGCATCAATCCAAATCCTCTCAGGAGTTTACAATGTGAGAAATGAGACATCTCCGTTCAGATGAAACCATGGAAGGCTTTTTAGTGTCTGGGGTTACAGAGCACATGCAAGCAGGCCTGCTCGTCTGGTGGGAGGAGGGCGGGCCACAGACAGGCTTTTTCAAGATGTTTCAGTAATTTTCCCTAATGCTTCTTGCCCTGGAGGCGTCACTGAAATGGCTTATTCTTTACCTTGTTCTGCCCAGCTGAACGGTGATGTGAAATTTATATAAGCATCCCTTTTGTGGACTGAGAGCACCTGGATAAAGTGGGTCTTTCGGAAAACCCTCTGTGATCGTCCAATTTCGGGCTTGTTACTCCAATCAAAAGGCAACACTGATATTAGAGACAGAAGACCTGAGTTTTTAATTATGAATTGCCACCATCCATGTGACCACAGGCAAGGATCCCAGCATCTCCTCTTTCCTAAAATGGAAGAAAATAAAACATTGTTGCCCGTAGACAAGTACCATGACTATCAGATGAAATGACGCATATCTCACATTGCACGCTATTAAATGTCAGGTAGGACTTATGGACCGAATTCACAGGATAGCAGTGTAATTGTGTGGCCTTTAAATGTACTAAATGCTAAGATGAAACATGGTATCTGTCACATCACTTAGATCTGAGAGTTCCAAAGCCTGTCACATAGTCACTCCTGTGTATCTGTTACGTGCAGCATGGAAACGTGGCTTGCCAGGAAGCAGCAATGCATGAGATTGAGACATGGCCCTTCAGATACCAACAATGAGATTTAACACATCAAGCAGTGGAGGGTGCATGCTCAGCCTAAGGAGACACTATAAAATTATAAAATAAGTCTTTCTGATGACGCTACAAGTGTGAACAAGGTCTCAGTGGGACATAGTTTGGCTCCACCAACTGTATGGGGCCCATGAACATGACCCAGGCAGGTTCCTCCAGGCAAGGAGGAAAACACCTCGGAGTTTAAATTCCCCACTAAAAAGTAAAACAAAAACAAAATACTTCAGAAAGCCCCATCTACCAGGCTCTGCCCCAGGTTATCAGGATATTCTCAAAGTCTGAGCACTTCTTAGTAGCTTACTCACAAGATACCCACAAGTTCTTTCATCTTACAGCAAATTTAAAGCTGAATTCAAAATAAATTTCTCTTACCCACAACTTGGGGGTTTCAGTCAGTAAGCGGTGATGCTTAGAGACTTGCTTTGAACATCTTGGTGATTTGTGCTTATTAATCACTAGGAATTTCCTTTGGGACTCAACACAGTGCACTGGGATTGTCATCTTTCCTAGTCTGGGGAACTCGGAGGAGGTGTTAGGGGTTGTGTGGGCAGGTTTCCTGTCACTGTTGGTTTTCTCATAACCACCATTCTCGTTTCATTCCATCACTGTAGTAAAACACCCTGACCAAAAGAAACTTAGGGAAATTTAGGGTTTATTTGGCTCGCACTTCCTCACACAGTCCATCACTGAGGAAACTCAAGGCAGAAGCTTGAAGCAGAAACCATAGAGGAACACTGCTTGCTGGCCCACACCTGACTCCCTCTTAGCTAGATTTCTTTTATAGCTCAGGACCATCTTCCCAGGAAATGGTGCTTCCCACAGTGGGCTGGGCCCTTCCGTATCAATTAAGACAATCAAGACAATCCCTTAGAGACAAGCCAACCCGAACAAAACAATTATTTAACTGTGATTCTTTTTGGATGATTCTAGGTTTTGGTTCTGTTTGTTTGTTTTTTGTTTGTTTGTTTGTTTGTTTGTTTGAGACAGAGTTTCTCTACGTTGTTTTGGTACCTGTCCTGGATCTCACTCTGTAGACCAGGCTAGCCTTGAACTCACAGAGATCCACCTGGCTCTGCCTCCTGGGTGCTGAGATTAAAGGTGTGCACCACCACCACCTGGCAGATTCTAGGTTTTGTTAAATTAGTGGTTAGTTAACAGATGCTTCCAAAAAACATAATTCTGGATTATGAGCATCTGAGATTATTTACTCAGAGATATATAATACATTTATTTTTCCAATACGAAGTTTAAAAAATCTATTTGCCATTCATTCACACACTGACTATAATACAAACATAATTCAAGTGCATAACACAGTTTCCACATTCATCACTATTTTCTGTGTGTCAGTATCTTCTATAATATTATGCTATATTTCTAGAAATTTAAGTTTTAACATATTTACTGAAGCACTTAATTATATTCTCTCTTTTTTAGAACTAATGATTGTCCTTTCCACAGTACACAACAATCCCAAAGTTGACACCAGATGGAAACTGTTTGAGGCATTGGGATCATTAAGACAAACATGTTAGCTCCAGTTCAATGACAGTTCAACTCCCAGCCTTATCACTCTTTAGTTCAATCATCAATGATCAATTCCTTTAAGACTTCATGCCTGATAGTGTATTTCACATTGGTCTGTTGGAAGAAGTAAGTGTGATGGTTGATCCTCATTGTCAGTTTGACAAGATTTAGGATCACCATGGAAACACATCTCCAGGCATGAGGGCGTCTCCAGAAAGGTTGATCTGAGAAAGGAAGACCCAATCTGAATATGGGAGGCACCATTCCCTGGACTAAGATCAGGAGGAAGCAAGCCGAGCACCAGCTTCATCTCTTTCTGCTTCTTGACTGTGGATGCAGTGTGGCCAGCTGCCCCAGGCTCCTGCCTCCGTCCCTTCTCCATGATACTAGACCGTATCTTCTCAAAGATATAGTCTTCAGAGAGAGAGAGAGAGAGAGAGAGAGAGAGAGGGAAAGAGAGAGAGACTACATCTCCTGTGAGCCAAATAACCTTCCTTCCCTCCTTCCTTCCTTCCTTCCTTCCCTTCTTTCCCTTCCTTCCTTCCTTCCTTCCCTCCTTCCTTCCTTCCTTTCCTTCCTTTCTTTCCCTTCCTTCCTTCCTTCCTTCCTTTCCTTCCTTCCTTCAGTTGCTTTTTTTCCAGGTATTTTGTCAGAGCAACAAGACAAGTTACTAGTCTAAGAAGCAAATAACATGAAATGTTGAGTCCAGGGCCCCACCTATGGTAAAGGTCTGGTGAATGCTGACTGCTGATACCAGCAACATTCATTGGCCAGGTTGCCAGCAGGTAGACAGTATGCTGAGCAGATGCTTCGGCTCAATTTCTCTGATAGATCATTTGTGCAAACATATTAATTACATAGAAGTATTGTGCAAAGCAGCATAAATGCCTTCTGAATACATGGTGAGCCTCCAACGTTAATCATTCGTCATTCAGACCCTTGGATAATACACAAATTCAGTGAAGAACTGTGAAAGGCAGACAGCTCCATAAAAATGGATCGAGTATTAAAGATGCTCATTACAAAACAGTTCAGATATCCAACAGGTACGTAAAGCGGTAGCCAACCTAGCTCAGTTCAACTTGATGGTTGTAGCATCTGTGTTGGCTTAAAAATTGTTCATAGGAACAGATAACTTGACTTCTTACTTTGGGCACTGTATATTTCATATTTTAACCTAAAATTAAATGCAATGCAAGTGTTCTTATTGCTATAAGCTCTTAAGAAGGTGTTTTCTCTAGGATGAGCCAAAATGTTCTACCCAGAATAAAAAGAAGACATTTTCTTCTGAGGTGTAGCCTCTGCCTGTGATGACGCTCCTTACAGGAACTTGTCTCTGAATAAATCACATGAGAACAGTCCTCATCCATTCTGGCATTTACTGGACCTCTTGTTTTTGCTTTGACTCCTATGAATCATTTCACCTTGAGTTTTCCCAACTAGCTAAAGACAAGTGCTTGTCTCTGCAAGGGACACACCCTTGCTGGTGCTATCTTCATGGACAGGAGTCTCTGGACCACAAAAATCTGTGGATGTGAAGATGTTCACCTTCCACAAAGTCATTTGCAATTTTATTCTGTATTTTAAAAGATGAACATATTATGTCATACAACAGAAGTTCCTATGACTCTCTAATCACTCCAGTTCCCATCATTTACTAACCTGCTGTCTTAGTTTTCTTTCTATTGCCATGATAAAGATCATGGCCAAAAGTAAATTGGGAAGGCAAGCGTTTATTTCGCTTACACTTCCACATTACAGTCAGGGAAGTCAAGGCAGGAACTCATACAGGCACCTGGAGGCAGGAACTGAAGCAAAGAGTGTGGAGGAACACTGATTACTGGCTTGCTCCTCATGGCTTGCTCAGCTTACTCTCTTACGCCACCCAGAACCACTTGCCTAGGAGTGGTGCCACCCACAGTGGAATGAGCACTCCCACATCAATTGTTAATCAAGAAAATATCCCCACAGACTTTCCCATAAGCCAGCCTAATGGGGGCATTACCTCAATTAAGGGTCCCCTTTCTCAGGTGTCTCTTGCTTGTATCAAGTTGACAAAAACCTAATCAGCCTTTATACTGATGAATATTCTTCCAGGTGAATGCTATTCTTCATTTCTTTTGAGGAGACATATTTAGAGTCCGCACAAATATAGTCTCTCTCTTACAACACAAACACAACTTATTATGCACATTATTCTGCATCCTGATTTTTATCTTAGCAATGTGTCTTGAAATCTTTCTGTGCTGACACACAAATGGCTTCGGTGCCCTTATTCCAGTGACATGGTTCTATTCTTTGAATGTACAACATCATTTCCACAGTCATTAATTGGTGGGAATTAAATTGCTTCCAGCTTTGGGCTATGTCACTGTAAATAACCTTACATCTATCATGTAAGGATATCTGAAGCATAAAATACCAAAAGTGGAATGTGCATTTTTAATTTTAACATTTTCCCACTGTATAGAATTATATCAAGGTACCTTCTCACCAGTAATGTGTGCGAGTCCCTGCTCCTCTGCTGCATACCAATGAAGTATACTGTCAAAGCTTTAGGATTTTGCCCAGCTGATGGGGAAATATGGTATCTCATTAAAGCTAAAATGTATATGTCTTGTGTCATGAACAAGCTATAATAAATTTCCATAATTTCCTAGAGACATTCACATATACTTTATAATTGTTATATCATTCCCATGTCATAAATTATTTCCTGTGTCATTAAGCATATCTTTACAACATGATGTGAACATATATATGATAAATGATAGAACGAGATACACAAATAAATGATTGGTTGATTGATAGCTAAATAGGTAGATCATAGAGAGAGGGAGTACAAATATAGATAGAGAGATAATGATACATAGATAAACAAACAGATGATAGTCAGACAGACAGATAATTAACTAATGGATAGCTAGATATATGTAAATGGTGATAGTTAATGAATGGATAGCTAGGTGATAAATCAATAGGTAATAGATGGGTAGATAGATATGAAAGGTAGATGGATGAATAAACCTCAAAGTGGGCTGCCCCTAGCTACATCCCTGGGTCCCCAGGAGGACGAGCTAGGTTTCTTCTACCACTTTCTGTTGATGTTTACAATCTGCAGTAATAGAAAATTATGCCAACGCAATAATGTCACAAAATAGGGGCTTGGGCTCATCATGAATACTAATTTGCAATTGAGTCCCGCCTTAATTAGCAGCCCAGCAGCTTGTTTGTGGCTGATATAGCAAGACAGTGACCTAGCCCAGGGAGTCCTTTAAAAGTGGATTTGATTGACAAGTGTTGAACAAATATTCCATGTGCCGCCAAAAGTAACTACCAGCTAGAGGAAAAATCACCAAGAAAAGATGAGAGAATAAGGAAGAAAAAAAAAACTGTCTCTGTCTAAAGCATTTCTCCTTACCACTTCAATTAGACAAAAAGAGATGTACAGTATTTTTCAAAGGAATGTAGCTAAGGCTCATCTCTCTTGCCTGTGTTGTATGGCTGCATGGTGGCAGTGGTCCAGGAGGCACCAGGGCAATGCCCCTAATGACAAGGGAGACGAATGAGGTAATCTTTCTCCATTGGAGGACCTACCATCAAGACAAAGAAAAAGTCTGTAACGAGGAAGAAAAATGAGAAAGACATCCAAAGCAATTTAGGCAGCTAGGGGACTTTCAATGTCATTAATTCATTTATTAATTCTGGTCATCTGCCATTTCCTGCTAATTATAGTGCTATGTACATATTTGTGCTATAGTTTGAGTAAGACATGTCTATTCTGAATTCAAGTACTCCCTGTAGCCTTCAAAGGAGATTATGTGAGAATGTAGTGTCATTGTTTATGAATTACCTGGAGCTGCTGTGGAAATGTAAGTGAACACGGATATATTAGCTAGTATAAATCTACATCGGTGACAATTCTAACTGAAGACTATAAACATATGGCCTTGCCGGAGCTGGAGAGATGGCTCAGTAGTTAACAAGAGCACTGGCTGCTCTTGCTGAGAAGCTGGGTTTGATTCCCAGCACTCACATCATGACTTAGAATCAACCTTGATTCCAGTTCCAGGAGTCTAACACCCTCTTCTGGCCTCTGTGAACACTGCATGCACATAGTATATGTATATATACATGCAGGCCAACATTCATATAGGTTAAAAAAATTAATCTTTTTTGAAAAGTGTGACTTGTCAATATTACAGCATTTTCTCTTCTTTTAAAACCTATTATCAGAGATTAGCTAAAATTTTACATTTGTTTTCTTTACTTCCATTAATAACAGCAATTGAAAATCAATGCTTGGCAGGAAATGAAAATAGAAAAGGAAAAGGAAAAATTAGAAAATATACATCTGCAAAACTTTCGGGATTTTCTGCTTTTTTTTTTTTTTTTTTTTTTTGATTTTTTTTTTTTTTATTTAATTTTTTTTATTTTTATTTTGCAATACAATTCAGTTCTACATATCAGCCACGGATTCCCTTGTTCTCCCCCCTCCTGCCCCCCTCATCTTCCCCCCAGCCCACCCCCCATTCCCACCTCCTCCATGGCAAAGCCTTCCCCTGCGGACTGAGATCAACCTGGTAGACTCAGTCCAGGTAGGTCCAGTCCCCTCCTCCCAGGCTGAGCCAAGCGATCCTGCATAGTCAAAGCAAACTCTTAACAGAACCATTTGAATTAACTTGCTAACAGAACATAGGAAAACTTCTGATGTTTTTACATCAAACAAATATTTCCTTAACTTCACAAAACTAGGGTGCATTAATATCAATAAATTAACATAATTTTTGCAAACATACATTCAACTTTAATTCACTCATAACTCCTTTTCTTTATAATTTTTTTAAACAAAATCTCAAGCCTACTTAGAAAACTCAAATTTTTCCATTTAAACAGTTCCATTTGTAACATAAAACCAGTTCCATAAGTAATTCCATTTTTACATAAAGTTACATAAAACAGTTCCATTTTTAACACAAAACAATTCATGAATCACTAGTTAATAAAGCATATATGCATACACAAAACAGGGATCGCCCAACGACAGAGAAATGGAATGAGATCTACATGAACAGCCTGGACAGGAGTGGGGGTAGTGAAGGGCGAGGGTCGAGGGAAAGAGAGCTTGGGTGAGTGGGAGATCCCAGCTGGATCAAAAACAGAGGGAGAACAAGGAATAGGAGACCATGGTAAATGAAGACCACATGAGAATAGGAAGAAACAAAGTGCTAGAGAGGCCCACAGAAATCCACAAAGATACCCTCACAACAGACTGCTGGCAATGGTCGAGAGACAATCCGAACTAACCTACTCTGGTGATGGGATGGCCAAACACCCTAATTGTCGTGCTAGAAACCTCATCCAACTACTGATGGATCTGGAGGCAGAGATCCATGACTAGGCCCCAGGTGGATCTCTGGGAGTCCAATTAGCGAGAATGAGGAGGGTTTATATGAGAGAGAATTGTTGAGACCAAGGTCGGATAAAGCACAGAGACAAATAGCCAAACAAACGGAAACACATGAAATATGAACCAATGGCTGAGGGGTCACCAACTGGATCAGGCCCTCTGAGTGGGTGAGACAGTTGATTGGCCTGATCTGTTTGGGAGGCATCCAGGCAGTGGGACCGGGTCCTGTGCTCATTGCATGAGTTGGCTGTTTGAAACCTGGGGCCTATGCAGGGTCCCTTGGCTCAGCATGGGAGGAGGGGACTGGACCTACCTGGACTGAGTCCACCAGGTTGATCTCAGTCTGTGGGGAAGGCTTTGCCCTGGAGGAGATTGGAATGGGGGGCGGGCTGGGGGGAAGGTGAGGGGGGCGGGAGGGGGGAGAACAAGGGAATCGGTGGCTGATATGTAGAACTGAATTGTATTGCAAAATAAAAATTAAAAAAAAAAAAAAAGAATATAAGCTTGCAAGAAGTATCTAAAGTAGTCTAAGATATGTAGTAATAAGTTTAAGAAGTAAAGATCTAAGGTAGTTCTATAATAAGCTTAAAAGAAGAATATAAGTAAGAAGTAAAGATGCTAGTTGTAAATGTAAGTTTAGATAAGAATATAGAATGAATATAAGAAGTAAATAAGAAATATATATGCTAAAGCAGTTCTATAGTTTCCTTAAGGAGTATAAATAAGGAGATGTTAGTATGTTCTATGTGAGTTTGTAAAACAGTGTAAATGTTGAATGTGAGTCTAAATGCTTTGCAAGATGTGAGTTTGTGAGTTTGTGAAAAAGTGTAAATGTTAATTGTGAGTCAATGCTTAATGTATATGGTGAAAAAACCTGAGACACAGAAGATAGTGTCATAGTAGACTGCAAAGCAGGCAGTCTGGGTGGTTTTCAAAAGCTCCAGAAGCTGCTAAGAAGCTAAGAATCGTGGATGCCAGAACGAGCACAAGGCATTCGCAGCTGAGATCCATGGAAAATCAACACAACACAGAAAAACCTGAGCTAACGGCAAAAACCGGTGCAGTTTAAAATATCACTGTAACTAAGAAGGTCTCTGACTTGAGAATGAAAGTTGCAGAGATGCTTGTTTGAACTAAAATTGTTAACTGCAAAAAATTTTGGTTGTAAAACGTCTCTTCATATTTGGAAGTGAAAGTCTGATACCAGAATTTACTACTTTTGAACTTTTTGAACTTTAAAAAATGAAAAAACTACAAAAAGATTTTTTTATGGATTTCTTCATATTTGGAAGGCTGGTACCAGAATTTATTATTTGAATTTTGGGACTTAATGAAATGAACAATAGTGATTTTATTGCTATGGGACAATTTTGAATTAACTTAGAGTAATGAACTGTTTTCTGGAATTATTTGTGTTAAAAATGGAACTGTTTAAATGAAGAAATTTATTGTTTCTATATAGATTTTCTGCTTTTTTTGATTACTTCAAAGAGAGAGATGTTTCTGGTTTTGTTTGTTTGTTTTGTTTTGTTTGCCAAGCTGCTTTGGGTTTTTGGCCCAGAAATGTAGGCATATTTGTGGTTTGCTATTGTGTTTCATCTCCTTCTCCATACTCACTGCATTTTAAACACAGCCCAGACCCCATCATCCTCGCAATAGTTGAGAAGCTGTTAAACCAAGAAGGAAGAAGTCATTGACATTGTAGGAGAGATGGTAGGATGGAATGCAAGACTAGTGGGACCCAGGCAGTATGTGGGAAAAGAATGATGGAGGCTGGGAATAACGGGAATGGGAATAAGAGAGTAGAACAGAGGAGGAAGTGGAGGGGGCAATAACTAACACTAAGATTGTTTGGAAAATCCACATGGAAACTTACTATTTTATAAGAGGGGTGTGTGTGTGTGTGTGTGTGTGTGTGTGTGTGTGTGTGTGTGTGTGTGTGTGTGGTTTAAATGTAGTTGCTTTCTATGGATAATGCTCCTCCAACATGCAAGAGGTTATCAAGCAAAAAATCTCAATTCCAGGAAGGGTATACCGCTTTTGAGTTGTTAGACTTGGGTCACAGGGTAGGGAGAAATCAAGTTGGTCCTGATCTGGAAGCTTTCTGTCTACTGGCTAACATTCATAGCAACGGAAGATCCTGGGCAGGCTACTGAGGGAGAAACGTCATCAATACCTGTGAACTCTGTGAGCTATAACAATGACTGGACTGCCAAAGTATACCCATGGGTACAATAATGGTATGGATATTCTAAGGGTCACCGACTGCTTTCTGATTGGCTATACTTCAAAGTACGGAACTTATGCCTAGAATTGTAAACCTGTCCATGAACCAATAACTCAGGAGCTCACAGGCCCCTGAGCTCTGAATCATCCTGAGCTACTATTATTTTGTTAAATGGACACAGTATTAAACTGCCCTCTAAGTCCTTATCTGTATACCCCTAGATTAGCACAGTCCTCAGGCCTCATCAGTAGAGCTGCCTTCTGCAGTGTATGTGATTAACACTGGTACAAATGACACATCCTTAGCAGCGTCTAGTTAAAAGGTCAAACCGTGAATCCGGAAGCCTTAAGATGGGATCACCAGTTCGGGATTCTTTCTGGAGGATGCAGTCAGCTTCTCATGCGGCTGCACTCAGACTGGGAAGATAAAGTAAGACAGGCCTGGGAGCATAGTGGTCCGTCAGATAGCAGATAAGTGCCTGCAAAGCCAGGAATAATCAAATTGGCACAGGCTGGAAAGCAGTGCGGAGGAAAACACTGACCATAAATTGTACTTAGAAGCTGGGGGTGTGGCTCAGTGAGAAAGAATGCTTGTTGTATAAACATCAGGACATAAGTTCAAATCACCAGCACCTGTGTAAAACTCCAGGCTCCGCCATGTGCGTCTGCAACACCAGCGCTATGTGTGGTGGATCAAGGCAGCGAGTCAATGGGATCGACAGAGGGTGCTGGTCCCCACCCTAGCTCCAGGTTCAGTAAGAAACAAAATCTCAATAGAATAAAGTGGACAGAGATAGATCAGGACCCCCAATGTCCTCCTCTGACTTCTGCAAATGTGTGCACAAAGACATGCACACATTATATACACAACACACTCACACAAAGCACAACACACCTCCAAGTACATTCATGCTGTCCACTTACATAAAATGCTTTGTGCCTTTTTAAAATGTATTTGTAGAAGTCACTGGAATGAAAATTTCTGTGCAAGGAAATCCTTTCTGGAGTACACTATGGATGGCTTTATCATGTACTATATGCATTTGGCATAACTTAATACAAACAGCTGGCAAAGAAGTCTCCAGACACAACCCATTAAGGCAATTCCATTTACAAGTGTAGCTAAGAACATTCCAATTAAAGTATTCACCAAGGGGCTGGAGAAATGATTAATTAAGAACACTTGCTGCTCTTGCAGAGGACCAGGGTTCGATTCCCAGAATCCACACCATAGCTCACAAACATCTATAACTTCAGTTCCAGAGGATTCAACACCCTCTTCTGGCCTCCACAGGCTATGCACACAGGTAGTGCACATAAAATCATGCAAGCAAACAAACATCTGCATAAGACAAAAGCATAAACATCTCTTTGAAATGCCAAAAACTTCAAAGCTATAGTAGAACAGCAATTCCTTGTTTCTGAGCATGATTTTTTCAAGCAAATAAGACTAGTAAGTTATCAGAAAATCTATTATTATATTTCATTAACTTAATTGCTCAAAGAGAAGCATTTTATTCATCTCCATAAGTGCCAAAATGGTTTGTTAAAATGCTATTAATCTCCTAAGGAAAATGGCTCATATCAGAAATAACCCCAAACGAAAAAAAAAAAAAACAAAAACAAAGAGATCTCTTTCCAATAGAAACAAAACAAGACTTGGAATAATTAGGAAAGAGCAGTGAAAAATACAGGAAGTCTAGGACCGCACTGAATGATGCATGAGAATGTCTGAGAAATGTGACTTGCAAGATTGAAAACTCAGAAAACACATAATTGTGTCCCCTCTGTCTAATATAATTCCATAGAGGTCTGAGTTCCTCAACCAGCTCCAAACGTAAGTTTAGGTGATTAATAAAGGGAAACTTGGATGACTCAATATATATACTATTTACAGAAAATGTTGAACAAAAATAAGTAATTTTGGTATCAACAAAATAATGTAAAAGAATGACAAGAAGCAACTTGCTTTTCCAGATATTGAAGTACTCAATATTAAGGACAAAGAAAACAAACAAGGAATCGTGTACACACACACACACACACACACACACACACACACACACACACACACCACATATGTACATCAATACATATACTACATGCACACTTTCATACCACAAGCACGTACATGTCACACAAACATTTAAATACCACACACACAAACTACATACACATCACACATTCACAAACCACATCACACACACACACACACACACACACACACACACACACACACACTGTACAGAGAAACCCAAGTATATAAAATACTACCTAAAATATATAAAATATAAAATACACTAAAGACAGCTTGGCAAGTCATAAGGCTCATTACATATTTGTTTGAAACTTGAATAACTCAAAGTATTATGGAACTCTGCACTAAAATGAGCTTGTGGATCTCTGTGTAAGCCACTACCACCTCCTCCTGGAGAAGCACAGTGTGTGTTTGTACACTGGAGCTGTGAGTATATTCAAGCCCCCTTTTTTTAAAAAAAAGTTAGTTTGTTTTTATAGGTAACAAGTGTGGCTTGAAAGGCAGGACGGATAAAAGGGTAGGCCGAAGAGGTTTCTCACTGTCTCTCTCCCTTTCTCCAACACCCACTCAGTCCCTTGTGCAGAACCACTGTTCCCAGTCTCCTGTGATCCTTCCAGGGTTTCCTTCTGACATCTAACAAAGACAGACATATGTTCTAATTTTGTCCTTTCTTAACACAAAGTATATCACACAAGCTAGTCTTGCTGTTATCTGCTGTAGCAAGCCTTCTCACTGCTTCTGTACAGCTGCATGATATGCTTTTGTGTGCAAACCCCATCATGAGCTTAGGGAATACGCTGCTGGCTCATAGCAGGAGTGTGCCTGGGGTTTTGCTGCTTTAATCATACTGCAGTTCATACTTTCCACTGTGATACATTGTAAGACTGATCACTTTGCTTAAATCTTGTGTTTCCTAAATTTATTTGACTGCAGATTATTTTGTTAACTCTGTTAGCATCCTACAGGGATATTATTCTTAAGACATACTTTGAAAAAAATTCCAGGTTAAACATAAAGCCAGATTTCCTGCTAGCAAATTAAAATCTATATATCTTCCAAATAAGATGGGATAGAGTAGAGGCTCTTGCAGCATAGTGCCCAAGGCTAGAGCCAAAAATGAAACAGAGTGCTGGTTCTGATATAATTATAGATACAAATATACATGGAAATCTATAGCTAGAGGATAGATGATAGATAGATAGATAGATAGATAGATAGATAGATAGATAGATACAGAAAGACAGGTAGATAGATGTTAGATAGATAGATGATAGATAGATAGATAGATAGATAGATAGATAGATAGATAGATATTAAATCTTATACATCAAGAAATTTAAGATAACATCTTCAAAAATAGAAGAAAATGTAAATATGAAATAAACTATTAATATAAATAAGATGGAAGAGTTGTAGTGAATTAATAGCAATAAATCAAGACCCTTAAAGCCTACATCTTGTGAAAGAATATAAAAAAATATATATTCCAAAAATGGAGACAATTTTCTGTTCATTTGACCAGCTCACACTAAACTTAATGAAACTACTAAGTATGAACAAGTTTCTGGGGCAGGTGAGTGCTGTTTGCAGAAAGATGGTCGGTCAGGGTCAGTATGTATCAAGGTCTCTAAATACGTGCTTGATTTGAGTCAACAATTGCACTCTTAGGAATTCTTTGGTTTTTTAATTTTATGTGTATGGATGTTTTGCCTGCGTGTATGTCTATGTACCATGTGTCCACCTGGTGACCGCAGAAGCCAGAAGAGGGCACCAGATCCCCTGGAACTGGAGTTATAGGGGATTCAGAGTCACTTTGTGAATGCTGGGAATCAAACCCAGGTTCTCTGGAAGAGTGGCCAAGGCTCTTAACCACTGAACTACCCCTCCAGCCCACCCCCTTAGAAATTAAGGGTAAAAAATGTGTACACAAGTCCTTGGTGTCATGATGATTAATTAGGTTGTAAATTAGAAACAAATATCCAACAATTATAAACTGGTCAAATAAGTAAGAAAAATGAGGCTTTTGTTTGCAATGTTATTGTGCAAACATATGAACATGGAAATGCACTTATGACATTCTGATCATAAATATTAAACAGGCTTCTAAGTAACACACATAGTTATGTCCATGTGTAAGTCTTATTAAGCCTCATGTGTACTCACAGGTTTCACGGGGAAAAGGTTGAATAAAAACAAGTTTAATGCTCAATAATTTTTTTAAGTATTTGTGGCTGGGTGGTTAAGAATGCTACTGCTCTTACAAAATGTCTAAGTTTGGTTCCCAGCACCCATAACAGGTGGCATATAACTGCCTCTAACTCCAGCTCCAGGGGATCTGATGCCCTCTTCTGGACTCCACAGGTATCTGCTTTCACATGTGCACACACACACACACACACACACACACACACACACACACACAACACATATGCATAATTTGAGATGAAATAAATCTTCTGGCCTCTGCAGCCACCAGGTATACACATGCTCAATAATTTGTCTTGAATGTAAGAATTGGGAAGAGAAGGGGATCTGTGGTTGGTATGTAAAATGAATAGAAAATGTCTTAATAATAAAAATAAATAAATAAATAAAATGAGAATTAAAAAAAATTGGTTTTGTTTCCCTGCAATCTTAATCCATGCTGATTATAAATCATTTCATCTACAACATTTTTAAAAACTTTATTGATCATTGTGTGTGCACTACAACCCACATGTGCAGGGCAAAGGACAACTTTCGGGAGTCCATTCTCTCCTTCCACGGTGGTTTCCAGGGATCCAGCTCAGGTCACAGGCTTCTGTGGAAAGCTCTTCCCTTTCAGAGCTATCTTGCCTGCCCTGTGAAGGGGAATCTTGATCAACCTGATGAGACGCAGAACACCACGGAAACACACCTGAGGGTGTGCCCCGGTGTTTCTGTCTAATAATAAGGGCCTTCACTTTTAGAATAAAACTATTGTCCCATGAGAATAAAAGATACCATAAGATGTATATCTTGAATCTTGAAAATAGATCCAAAAAGGTTTTTTTTTCTGAATTCTCAAGGCATGGTTTTCTGCTGTTTTATTTTTGTGAAGAAATCTGACACTGTTTAATTTTTTCTGCTTCAGATTTGTAATTCCTACCTCCATGAATTTAAGATTTTTCTCTATTATATGTATTTTTACATATTATATATGTGCCATAAAATATGTTTAGAGATTTTATTGTATGTACATATTATATTTTTCTGTCATTGCTAAGGCCTTCCAATCTGCAGCCAGAGCTCTAATTAGGAGAGATTTCCTTCTAATTATCTAACTTCTGTGATTATCTGCCTCTCTCCCGCTTTCCTTCCAAGGTAGTAGTTAGTGTGTGTCCCTCTCCATGTTACTCGTCTCAATCAATTTTTTCCCATTGTTTTTCAAGTTTCCAAATGAACTCACAAGCATTTCTGATGAACCCATAAGATCAGGAGATTATCTGTTGCTCACTGCCTCTGTGCACTGGAGTTCTGGCAGCCTGTTTGCATTTGAAAGCTGTATTTGCTGCCCTTTCATGGCTATAAAGGGCTTACTTTAAATTTCCATCTGCCCCTTGAAATAAGATCTTTCACAAAGAGACATTGACTTTTCCCCCAGATTGGTTCCCGTACGAGTCTGCCAAACACTCCTCCATTGAAGCTTTTGGGTCATCTTTGTTCAGTGGTGTCTAGGAATGGGAAGCTACAGTGGATAAAAATTGGAGAAGTCCTTGCTCAGAGCTTCCAGTCCTAGATGAAGAGAGGGTGAACCAGCTTGGCTGCCCTGTGGGTTCAGCCCTACCGCTGCTTACACAGGGATAGTCGAAGCCTTGTCCATTGATGTTTCCACCTCTTCCAGCTAACGGCAACTGGACACCCATCCCTAAACTGTTAGTTCCCTATTCGGATATCTACTGTACATCCCCAACCCGCTAGAAAGTGTAAGGTATGACTGCACTGACTCTCTCAGCTCGGCCTCAGCTCCACCTTGCAGCCTCTGTGCTGGAGCAGGCTCCTTTAACTTACCTCAAGTGACTTGCTCTTCTAGCTGGTCAGCCTTCCCTCAGCCAGGTCCCAGCAGCTCACACTCTGAAGAACTTGGTTCTATCCAGTGGGTGGCACCTTGCAAGCATTTCCAGAGCTAAAATGAATATCGACATTTCTCTGATCACTGAAGGGACTAATTCAGACAGAAAGAACTATATTGGGCTTAAACTAGAGCACGACCTTCACATTTTGAAGTGATTGCTTTTACATTTCCAAATAGCAGCACAGCAAATTAACTTACTTTAAGAACTTCTGTTTCACCTAGCACTGTGTTGGCTCCAATTGTGTTCGAAATTATGTGTTCCTGGGAATACAATCAGATGATCTGTAAGTGGCAGTTCTATCTCCAAGGTTTTAGTGGTGATCCTTCCAGCTTACACCTCATGTTGTGCTGAAGTGGCTGGGAAGATTTGCAGTATGGAATAACACTGACTCGTTCACTGTCTTGCTTTTCTACCTTTGCCTTCGGTTCTTCACCAGGAGGTTTGTGGTTATCAGGCTCACAGTAAGCTCAGCATTGGAAACTTTTCTGAGAAAACCGTTTCTCAGTAGCCATGCATTATATTGTTGTAAGGATCCCTGATTTGATGGATAATTTTATCAAAATATGGGCTGGGGATATAGCTCAGTTTGTAGAGTTCTTGCATGAAACCCTGGGTTTGGTTCCCGGCACCAAAAAAACTCAGCCCAGAGGTGCATCACTGTAACACCAGAATTTGGGAGGCCATTTCCTCTTGGCTACATAACAAATTTGAGGCCAGCCTGTGATACATAAGACCTGTCTCAATTTTTTTTGGTTTTATCAAGATAGGTCAGCATCTAAGACAAGTGTATCCCACCTCCCCATGACTGAAAGTTGTTGTCTTTTCATCTCTGTGTCACTTGGACAAACCTACGTTGGTCCTGGTGCTTTGTGCATTCAATATGCCGATGACTAGTTGTATTAAATATAATATCTATATCAATACTGAAAGGTGGTAGTTTGGTGCTAGAATACGGCATTAGAAACTGGTATTTGAACACTGACACCAGAAATCAAGATCTGAGAGGCTGGAGAGATGGTTCACTTGTTAAGAGCACATGCTGCTCTTCCAGAGGACCCAAGCTGGGTTCTCAGAACCATGGCAGGCAGCTCATTACCACCTGTAAGTCAGCTCCAGGAAGCCAATGCTGTCTTCTGGCCTCTTGGAGCATCTGCACTCATGCACACACACACACACACACACACACACACACACACACACACACACACACACACCCTTAAAAATAAAATAAGTATTTTTAAAAGAAATCAGAATTTAAGCTCTAAGCATATTGCTGTTAGTTTGCCTGACTCTCACTCTGGGTCTCGGGTTTCCTCTTTAATGTGGTAAGCACTGACAAGTAGAACCCACACAAACAAACAAAAGCTCCTTAGGTTCTTAAGTAATATTTGTAGTAGTAGTTTCTCGTGGGCCATTAGCCCGCAAATAATGACACAGAGACTTATTACTAATTATGAAACCTTGGCCTATAGTTTAGGCTTGTTCCTAACTAGCTCTTATAACTTAAATTAACCCATTTATATTAATCCACATTCTATCATGTGGCATTACCTCCCTTCCATTTTGCACTTCTTGTTCCCTTTCCTTGTCTCCTGGCATCACCTGTGTGCCTAGATGCCTCCTCCTACTTCCCCTTTCTCCCTCAGGAAGTCCCACCCATACCTTCTGCCTAGCTATTGGCCATTCAGCTTTTTATTACATCAATCACATCAATACATCTTCATCCAGTGTACAAATATTTATTAATGTAAACAGATCCTGACACAAACCTGCTGATATCAACTGTTACAGCCCTGCTGTCTCAAGAATGTTTTCTATCCTACTTTATAACGGCATTATCAACAACTGGCTCTCTCCTGTGTACAGTAATCATGACCAGTTACTAGTTCAGTGGCCTTATTTTTAAACTCTTGGTTTTGACTTGTTTTTCTTTGTCTTAGAACATACCTTTCGGTCATTTATTTACTCCACACTTAAAAAAAAAATGATTCCTTGTGTATTTGAGACTATGTCTCTCTTCTATATAAATGCAAATGGCCACTTGACTGGGTATAGATTATGGAAATATGTTTTCGTTTAAGCTCCACGGAGATTGCTTTTTTGTTGTTGGAAGCCAAATTTATCTCTTCTTTTATAACTAAACCTGAAATCTGTGCTCCTCAACACTTACAATATTATATGTTAACCTAGAAAAGCAAAATGGGTTTGAAATATTAAGTCTTTCATAGCCAAAAACACACATTTAGTTTTCAGGCCAAGTTATGCCTTAGCCTTTAACAATTTTAGTTAAATTTCTTTTGGCTACACATAATAGAAAGTCACTTTGGATTGGAAAAAGAAACTTTAATTGAGAAAATGCCCCTATCAGATTGGCCTAAGGGTAAGCCTGTGGTACACTTTCTTCATTGATGATTGATGTGGAAAGGCCCAGTTCATTGGGCTGTGCCATCCCTGGGCTGGTGGTCCTGGGTGCTATAAGAAAGCAGGTTGAGCAAGACATGGGGAGCAAGTCAGTAAACAGCACTCTTCCATGGCCTCTACTTCTGCCTTGAATTCCTGCCTTGACTTTCTTCCATGATGGACCGGTGACCTGCGAGTTGTGTGCTAGAACAAATCCTTTTCTCTTCAAGTTGCTTTTGGTCATGATATTTTATCACAGCAAGAGAACCCCTAACTAAGATATTTAGTGATTTAAAAAAAAAATAGCTATTCAATATGACCCAAACTCAAAAAGACAAAAAAAAATACGTTCTGTCTCATATGTGATCCTAACCTGTAACGTATGCATGTGGTACCTAAAATTCTTTCCCTTGGGGAGAGACACAAACAGTGTCTCCCCTCCTTCAGAGGCCCCAAACCACAAGCCAAGTAGTGTGTAAATACAGGTAAACTCCAAAAACCTTAAAGGAAAACTGAAAGAGTAAAAGTGGGAGGCGAGGAAGATTGCAGGTGGACAGAAGGACACATGGAAGAGGAAAGGAGATTGGAGGGGATTATAAGAGGAATTAGGAGGCCCAGAGGGTGGGAAAATGAGAAGGAAACAGAATCTAATAAAACATATCTTGTTCAAAAATGCCACAATGAAGCCAAGTGGTGGTGGTGGCGCACCCTTTTAATTCCAGCACTCGGGATCTCTGTGAGTTCAAGGCCAGCCTGGTCTACAGAGCGAGCTCCAGGACAGGCACCAAAGCTACACAGAGAAACCCTGTCTCGAAAAATCCCCCCCTCCAAAAAAAATGCCACAATGATACCTAATACCTCATGTAATAATTTGCCAAATACAAAAATTAAAACAAACAAACAAAAACCCTAGCTATTCATTTAGGGAATGATTATGAGGGATGTAGGTTTGTGCTGGTTCAGCTAAATTCTGTGGGAACATGCCTGTATTAAGCAATGAATTTTCTGAATAAGAAGCCCTATGCGGGCATGAGGCTCTTAGAGGACTGCCAAGCAAGGTGGCATGAATGACTGGGCCTCGTGCCCAGGTGGTGTCTGGATCCCAAAGCAGCAGGTGATCCCCGGTGGCCCTAGAGCTCTCAAAACCTCTGCTTGTTTTACAAATGTTAGCAAGGCACAGGCCAAGAAAACCAGATGGCAGATAATATGTACACGTCATTGTTTTCAGTCGCTAAAGGGAACCTGAAATTTTTATCTCAGATGGAATTCCAGAATTGTCATGATTTTCTCAACATGAGTCAAGAGCTCATTTCCAGAGGGATCTAGAGTACAGTCACCACTCCTCTGAGCCTTGGGCTGCTGGTCTGAAAACTGGTAGTAAGTACCTGCACCATGGATTATTATGAGGCTGGATGAGATGGTGTGTGTGTGTATGTGTGTGCATGAGTGCAGATGTAAGTGTGGGTAGAGTTTAAACTTTAGAAGGGAGACCAAGAGAGGGCAATATTGGGTGATGAGAAAGGACAGAATACGGGCAACAAGACATATAGGCCATGAAAGAAGATAAAGAAGATGTAAAGCTAAGTTTTTTATAGATGAAGTCAACTTTGTGGATGCTGAAGTAGCAAGAACGATTTCAGTGTCCACAGGACCATTCCTTTGAGGCAGTAATTGTGAAAGTTGGACTTTCATTTTAATTCCATTGACCATTAGTGCAACAGGAATCGGACATGACTATCATTGAATGCATTTATTGTGCTGACTCACTCAGAGGAAGAACTTTTTTAAAATTTTGTTCTGAGAGAAGAGGTTTTAGAGCCTGAAATTTTCCCTTCTTTTCTGTTTAAAACTATATCAAATCATTCCGTTATAGGGTTATTTAACATGTAAACTGTACTGCTATAGATAAAGTATGGTTTCAAAAATACACACATTAAGCTGGATGTTTTGGTGCATGGCAATTGAGGGACAGAAGCCAGTGGATCTTTGTGAGTTTTAGGCCAGCCTGGTCTACATAGGGAATTCCAGCCCATCTAAGGCTATGTAGTGAAACCTTGTCTCAAAATTTAATATATATATTAATATATTCTATTGATATATACTAATATTTGTCATATTAATACATATAACTTTAATATATTATATACTAATTAATCATAATAATATATATAAAAATCCCTGAGCACAATACCTAGTACACAGTACTCATGCATTTAATTTTTAATTTATTTTATTTGCTGTTGTTGCTGCTGTTGTTGAATTCCTTGAAGTACCATCAATACAAGGACTTACAAAAATGATACTTAAACCAGATATGGTAACTCACACTTATAATCCCAGCACTTCAGGAGGCTGAGGCAGGAAGATTACAAATTTGAATCCAGCCTGGGCTACATAGTAAAACCCTGTCAGTGTGTAGTTTGATGGTCAAGGCTTTGTCTAGCATCTGTGAGCCCTGAATGTACCACCCAGCACCGAAACACACAGAACACAATAAAGCTACAACTGCGGCACAATGGTTGATTGCTTTGTGTCCGTCATCTTGATATCGTTCATAAAATCTGGTTATTGGTAGATAGTAGGTAGGCTCTCTTGAGATCCTTACTCCTGTCTCTACTGTATTTCATACATTCACTTTCATTTTTCTAAAATATCCTGAAAAGACTCAATTTATCCTCTGCCTGATTAAATTGAATTTCCTTCTTTGTCCAATATGTTATTTATCATTTTTTTTAATTTAGCAATCATATTGATCTCCATGGTTGGCTAGGTATAGATACTTGAATTCATTTAATGGCAATTGCCTTTTGTTAAGGAAAATCTGATGGTCATGTGCATGCTTACGCACATGAATTAGCTATTTTAATAGTATTCTTTTTTTCTCCTTTCATTAATCTGGTTAGGGAAATACATATTCACATCATCAAAGGTGTTCAGTAAGTTTGAAGTTGCATTATTGTCATAAATTCTCCTAGAAAATACTCATGAACCTATAGCAAGTACTATGCTGGACATAAAAACAATGGCCAAGATGCCATCTGTGCAGGTTTGAATAAGAGTAGCCAACATAGGTTCATATATGTGAGCATTTGCTTCCAGTTGGTGGATTGTTCTAGAAAGATTAGGAGGTGTGCCCTTGTTGGAGAAGGTGTGTCACTAGGGGTGGGCAAAAGTCCATGCTAGGCTCTCTCCCTCTTTCTCTCTGCTGCATGCAGATCAGGATGTAAAGCTCTTAGATAATGCTTCAGCACCACGCCTGCCTACTGGCCACCATGCTCTCTACCATGATGATCATGGACTAACCCTCTAAAATTGTAAGAAAGCCTCCAGCTAAAATGCTTTGTTTTATAAGTTGCCTCAGCCCTGGTATTTCATCACAGCACCAGAATAGTAGCTAAGATACTCTCTTTACCATCAAGGCTCATAAAATTTACAGGGCAAAACAATAAAAACATACTGTAGAGTCAATGGGTGATACATCAAGAATAAGTCCATAGTTCTGAAGAGTACAAAGAGAGAGACCTTTACCATAGGGTCATGAAATGTGTCAGACAAGTGACCAGTTGATTCATAGCATATGGGTGAGGAGGGCCAAGAAGTGTTCAGCGGAAGGATGAATTCCAGGTAGAGGTGGCTTAGAAGAAAGATGCTAGGTGATGTTTAAGAAACTAAAATTTAAAAGTAATAATAGCTAGTGGTCACTAAGCACCATGGCAGTTAATCCTTCTTGTCAACCTAACGGGATTAGGAAATACCGAGGGCATTAGTGAGCCCCACCTTCACCAGAAATGAGTGACAAGACAGGATGAGCTTCCTGAATTTGAGCTGCACCATCTCATGGACCATGGTCATGAATTGAGTTAAAATGGAGAAAAGAGAAAGCCGGTTGAGTAACAACACTTCCCCTTTCTCTGCTTCCTGCTCTTCCCAGGTGAGGAATGTTCATGGTCCCAACAGGATGAACCTAGCCACCTCCAACATCATCTTTCTTTGCCATGATAAAATATTCCCTCAAACTAGGAGCCACACCATTCCCCCCTTAAGTAGCTTCTTGTCATGTTTTGTCACAGCACAGCAAAAAATAACCAATGCAAGCACCTCTAGAGGTCCAGGCACTCTGACAAGAAGTAGACCTGCATAACTTCTGTTCTATTTTGTTCTGTTGTGTGATTAAAAAACAAAACAAAACAAAAAGAAAACACTCAAAGCAAAAGAAACTTAAGAAGGAAAGGGCTTGTTTCGGCTTACAACTCCCAGGTCACATGCCATCATGAGGGAAGTTGAGGCAGGAACTAAAGTTGAAGCCATAAAGGAATGCTATTTTCTGGTTCATTGGCTTATTGGCTTGTATTCAGCTGCCTTTCTTATGCAGTCCAGGACCATCTGCCCAGGGATGGCACTGCCCACAGTGGGGTGAGGCCTCCCACATCAATTATCAATCAATTACAGTCTCTCACAGATGTGCACACAGGCCAATAGGATCAAGGCAGTTATTCAGTTTGAACCACCCTCTTCCTAGATGACTCTAGGCTGTGTCAAGTTGACAAACTGAGAATAAATACAAATGAACCAAATACATACAAGCCTGCAAAAACAATTGATGAAGAAAGAAGCCATGAATTTGAAGGATGGGTAGGAGTACATGGAGGTTTTAGAGGGAGGAAGGGAAGGGAGAAATGGTGTAATTAAAATAATATGTACCGATCCTATATATTATATATGTATGTGAATAGAGAGAAAGAGAAAAAATAAAACACAAGACAACCTCTTTACATGCCCTCAGCTACTCAGCAGTGTAGATCCCCAATTACAAAACTAGATTTTGAAGCAAGTAGACTTGGGAGCTCATTCAGTGTGGTCGCATGGAGTGTGTCAGTATCTGTGGTGGGTAGGTGAGGCATGATAGGAATAAGTAAAGAAATTCCAAGCTGGAGATCGTTAAGACGACCGTAGCTGTAGCATGAATTATTAAAAGGTCTTATTAATAAAAACAAACTGGGGAGCCAGATATTGGGGTGAACACTGAAAGATCAGAGAAACAGAACAAGCCATAGTTAACTTCACCTTGCCAACTTCTCAGCTGATCTTGTTTCCTCAAACTGGAAGCCTCTGAGTCCTCACTCGAATGGATCTCAGCTGAACTGCTGCTCAAAAGCCTAAAAGCTTAAAAAGCTTAGTTCCTGGTCCTCACGCCTTACATACCTTTCTGCTTCCTGCCATCACTTTCTGAGATTAAAGGTGTGTGCCACCATGCCTGGCGGTTTCCAGTGTGGCCTTGAACTCACAGAGATCTGGATGGATCTCTGCCTCCCAAGTGATAGGATTAAAGGTGTGTGTGCCACCATTTTCTAGCCTCTATGTCTGTCTAGTGGCTGTTCTGTTCTCTGACCCCAGATAAGTTTATTAGGGTGCACAGTATATTGGGGGACACAATATCACCACAGAAAGCCCCACCACACATGGGAGAAATGGCCTTTGTTTGGGAGAAATAGAAATGTAAGTGCTCAGGACAAAAAGTCACAAGAAAGGGAAACTTCCTACTCATTTCTGGGGGTGAAAAGCCAGAAATACTTGAACTCTCATCCTTGAGGTTCACAGCCTCAATGAGTGCCCTACCCAGTGGACATGAGTGGAGCTCATGAGCGAGGCCTGAGATAAGGACACATAAACCTGAGCCATGAATTCACAGATGGATTTTCAACCTTGGGGACAGTCAAGTCACCTTGAGGAAACTCACTGGAGGAAGTAAAAAAAGGAACATTAAGATTCAGCAAAAGGACTGTCAGTCAGGAAGCTGAGATGTGTGTCCCAGGGACACAGAATCCAAATATGTCAGTCAAGCTGGCAGTATGACCTTTCCCAGCACAGGAGATAACATGTGCCTGGTCGGAATCATTCTGGCTGAGGTCTGTGTCATGCAAGCCTTGGAGAGGAAGAGGGGGTGAGGAAATTGGAGGTTTCTGCAAAGTAGTGATTAGAACAAGAAAGGAAGTTACAGGCTGAGTGTCACTCACTAAAAGTGCTTAGGACCAGAGATGATGCATGCAGATTTCTGAATTGTTTTCAATTCTGGCATATTTGCATATATATAATGTGATATCTTGGAGATGGAAATCCTGGGCTGGTGATCATATTTCGTGTATAATCTCAACTCGTGTAGGCTAAAGACAATTTTATGTCACAGTTTTGATAATATTGTGCATGGAACAAAGTTCATGGTAAGGAATTTTCTATTTCTGGCATTAGAAAATTTCAGATCTGGAAGAACTCAGATTGGGAGATTTGGTATGCTCTCCCTGAACCTGAAAGGGTTAAAGGGTAGAAAAAGAGTAGCAGGTTCAAGGACATGGATCCTCAGAGACAGGCTGTGATAGAGGAGTTCTGGGGCAGATGAGTTGAGGGGGGATGTGAACTTCACATGGGCATTAGTTTCCCTGATGCTGTGATAAAACACTCTGACAAAGGCAACTTAAGGGAGGAAGGGTTTTATTTGGCTCACGGTTCCAGGTTACAGTCCACCACTGCAGGAAAGTCAAGTCGGCAGCCGGTCACACCACATCCACAGTCAAGGGCCGAGAGCAGTAAATTAATGCATGCTTGCTGGTGCTCCGCCTGCTTCCTTCTCTCTTACACAATCCAATGTCCCCTCCACCAGGAATGCTGCCACCCACTATCTGTCTTCCCACTGATAAAGATAAACTCACAGACATGCACACAGGCTAACCTATTCTAGATAGTCCTTCACTGAGACTTTATTCCCAGACAGTTCTAGACTGTATCAAGTTGACAGTTTAGACTATCATCCCAAATGTGTAGTAGTTTGCCTTTTGTTATAATAAATTTTCTAGGCTGGGTACTTATAAAGGAAAGAGGGACAAAGTCCAGGCAGTGTGAACACCAGGTCTGGTGACGTCCCCCTGGGATGTGTCACGGCCTGGAGACAACATCACTGGTATCCTCTGAGGGATGAGCACAGCAATGGTGGATGCATGTGTTGGCAAAAGAATGAACATTAACAGACAGGAAGCTAGAGAGTGACGCAGGGTCAAGCTTGCTCCTACAACAACCTGATCTCACAAAAACAAACTCAAGGTCCTTCAACAACTACTTCATACCTTCTGGAGGCAGCACTCCTAGGGACCTAAGGACCTCCCACTAAGTTCCACCTCTTACAGGTCCACCTCCTTCCAATGCCAACACACCATAGTTTCCAGCACACAATCCCTCGGGATGTATGCTTAAACTGTATCCAGATCACAGCAAACGGGATATTTGAAATCTGCATCTGGAAAGTGGTACACACTCCAAAGGTGTGGCCAGAGAACAGGTCACTGGGAGAAAGGAGAAAGCATGGTCACTGGAGAGGAGGAGCCTGAGCACCAAAATGTCAACAAGATGAGCAGTGGTCCTTGGAGAAAATGAAGTCATTGGAGTGAGGTGGAGCTGGGATGGAGAGAAAGGAATTGAATCAGAGTTAGGTCCCTTGGGAACTAGGGGAGAGAGACCAGAAGATCAGAAGGTGTCAGTATCAATAGAAAGACATGATGTAACAATGCTTTGTGCTCTTCAGGGGGATGTACTGATAGGGTGGATGGGAGACATGGCCTGGAAGTGGCATTAAAGCATTTTTGCCCACTTGCTGTCTCTGAGGGAATAGAATGGCCAGGGTGCTCTATTCAGACAGGAAACAATGCCTTCCTAAAACTCCAGCAGAGATGGGAGTGTACCTGCCACCAAGTGTCAGCAGTTTGAGAGACAAGTAGAAGAGCCTGGGTAGCTGATGGGACAAAGCAAGGCAGTGGGAATCACCTCCTGGGACAGCCTGTGGGTGGTACTGGGCCAGAGTAATGTAATGAGTTTTGAAACTAAGCCAGAAGTCTTTCAGCCTAGGAGATCCTTCAGCTTGGTTCCACAGACACCAAGGATTGGCCAATGCTCCTAGAGGTACCTCCATCTTCCTTAAGGGACAACTATTCCATGAGGCTTCCTTCAAAATATTTTTGAGGGCCTTAATAAAAGATGAAGTGCCTAGTCTCACTGCATCCATGGGAGGCCTGCCCTTTTCTGAAGAGAAAAAGAGAAGGTGTGTGTGTTGGGGAGTACTGGGAGAAGAGGAGGGAGGGGAAACATTGGTCGGGATGTAAAAACAAAAAAAAATTATTTTTGAGAGATCTGATAATCTTTGACAAAGTAAACAAGATTATTGTTATCAATCATTGAAAATTAGGGTGGAGAGATAGCTCAGTTCATAAAGTACTTGATTTGCAAGTGTGAGGAGCTGAGTTCAGTGCCTAGAACCCACATAAAAATCTGGGTGTGGTGGTTCATTGCTTAAAATCCCAGCAACGGGGAAGCAGCGAGACAGGCAGGTCTCTGGGGCTCGCCGGTAGTCAAATAAAACTGAAAGAACTTGCCTTAAAACACAAGGTGTTTTTGATACCTGAGGAACAACACTCAAGGTCTTTCTCTGGTCTCCCGGGCTCATGGACACACACAAACATGGATATACATGGGGGCGGGGCTGAAATGGAAGCTGTGATGGTAGACCACACCTGTAATATCAGCACCTGGGGGGCGGAGCTGAAATGGAAGCTGTGATGGTAGACCATGCCTATAATATCAGCACCTGGGGGGCGGGGCTGAAATGGAAGCTGTGATGGTAGACCATGCCTGTAATATCAGCACCTGGGGGGCGGAGCTGAAATGGAAGCTGTGATGGTAGACCACACCTGTAATATCAGCACCTGGGGGGCGGAGCTGAAATGGAAGCTGTGATGGTAGACCATGCCTATAATATCAGCACCTGGGGGGCGGGGCTGAAATGGAAGCTGTGATGGTAGACCATGCCTGTAATATCAGCACCTGGGGGGTGGGGGGCGGGGCTGAAATGGAAGCTGTGATGGTAGACCATGCCTGTAATATCAGCACCTAAAAGGCTAAAGCCCAATTGCTGTGAGATCAAGGTCAGCTTTCATTACAGTAAGAGATCCTGTCTCAATCTATCAATCGAGAAAAACTGGAAAGAAGCTCAGGGTGTCATGATATAGTCCAGCTCAATTGCCCACCATCATACCACTGCTATAATGCTTAGGATAAATTCTTAAGAGCACTCAGAAAGGCTTGTGATCCTTAGGGGGAAAAGGATGAGTGGGGACAGAATCACAGAATGGTGATGATGTCATGGTACTAGACATTAAGAGCAATTTGAGCCTAGAATGCCCTCTCCTCTTTGAAAATGGAATGTGTTTAATAACTGTCTTTTCTTTGGGGATGCTCCTGTCCTTTCTCTCTGCCTACAGTCCCCTGCATCTGAGGGTTTTAAACATGTGTATCATCTTTGAGCAGAATGTGCAGGCTCAGGTCAGGTGCCAACTCCAGCACCAGCTCCAGTTCCATTTCTGACAGCCAATGCATGTCCCTCTTCCCAGCCCCACACTCAGTCGTATTGTCATTTGAAACTGAAATTGGCAGGAGTATTTATACTGCTATGAATTAGGCACATGTCCCCAGCAAACCACCACAGGCTGTGGACCACCACTAGGAACGTGCAGACACCCAATTGTCTTTCACCTGAACAAATGCCTAGAGACATAAGGAACAATTTGTCCGTGTACCAGCTACAAAAAAAGCAGAGCCTACTTCTGAAATGTGAAGAGTAAAAAGCATCAGTCACCATGCCGGTGACTGGCAGGCATGGACGGTACCCAGTGGGTGCTTGCCTCGTGACTGAAAGTAAGAAGGTTCCCTGAGATCCACTCAGCACTGACGGCCTTGACTCATGAACTGTGATCGGTCCCTGCCATATCTTGACATGCTACCCTTGGGTCTTGTGTATACATGTATGTGTATGTTTGTGTGTGCAGGTGCCCATGTGTGTATGTGGAGGTCAGAGGTCAACCTTGGATGCCATTTCTCAAGGTGCTATCCACCTTGTTTATTGAACAGGGTCTCTCGGACTTTGAACTTGCTAAGTAGGCTGGCTGGCCTCTCCATGTATTCTTAAAAGTATGTTCATTTTATTAATATCTGCGTATATATGTGTTGGGGTAGTGCATGTGCTCTTGTATTTGAATGTCTGCAGAGACCGGGGTGTTGGATCCTTGGAACGATAGTTATAGGCAGCTGTGAACAGCCTGGTGTGGGTGCTGGAAACCAATACCGGTCCTTTGCAAGAGCAACAAGCACTCTGAACTGCGACCCATCTCTCCTTGTGCTCTTTCTTATACAGCCCAGAGCTATCTGCCCAGGATCGACACTGTTAGGCCTACCTACATCAGTTAACGATCAAGAAAATGCCTCCATAGACAGATCCACAGGCCAATATGATGGAGGCACTTCTTCAGATGAGGTTCCTTCTTCCTGGGTGTGTCAAGTTCACAGCGCAGATTAGCTCCCACACCAGGAGAGTTACACAAACAAAATACCCCAAAGCCCAGGTTCTTGATCACAATATTTCATTTCTTATCCACAGTATAAGTCACACTCATGCCAACGGTCTTTCTCTTTATCACCGAGAGGTGAGTAATGGAGACCCCCCCACCTCACCCCACCCCCACCCCCCCCCCCCACTCCCACCCCCACCATCATTTTATAGCTTTATCACCTGGACCACTTTCAAGGTCACCACTTCTTCCGCCACCATCCCCTCTCTCTCTCTGCCACTGTAAACATCCGCACCCTTTGGCCCTGTCATTTTACATACACCTCTACCCTCCCCAGTGACAACAGCCCCACCAGCACCAGAGCCGCTGACCACGACCTTGGAGATGACATCCTATAGAGTTTGAGAGTCAAAAACTGAACAACACAAGAGTTGCCCAGTCATCCATCCAGAGGGACTTCAGAACGCTGGGGTCACTGAACCGAAGCCAACATCTGTCACAGCAACAGCAGCTTTGTACCCAGAAGACAAATTAAGGACAGGAAGACTCATTCAATTTTCTTGTTACACTCAACAAAATTCCACAGCCTACCTACAGCTCTTGAAATGGAGTTCATTTGGGGGCTGGAGAGATGGCTCAGCAATTAAGGGCCCTGGCTGGCTGCTCTTGCAGAGGACCTGGGTTTGATTCTCAGCACCCACACACACGGCAGCTTACAGTCATCTGTAACTCCAGTTCCAGAGAACCCAATGCCTCTTCTGACCTCTGAGGGTTTCTGCACACATGTGGTATACATCCATACACTCAGGCACATGCAATAAAATAAAATAAAAATAACTATTTAGAATAGAGTACATATGAAAACCATGGACCTGAAGCAATGATTTAACTCTCCTATTTATTCAATTTTATTTATTTTATTTTCATTTTTTTAGATTTTTGTTTTACTTTTAAATGTATCAGCGCATCTGTGTGTCTGTGTGTGTCTGTGTCTATGTAGGGATATGTGCACGTGTGTGGGGAGGTGTCTGTATGGAGGTCAGAGTCATTTTATCGCCCAGAGCTGGAGTTACAGGCTGTGTGACTCCTCCAGTACAAGTGCTAGGAGTTATACTTGGGTCCTCTGCAAAGAGCAGGGCATGCTTTTAAGTGCTGAACCACCTCTTCAGCCCTATCTTTTTCGTTTAGAACCCAGCTTCTTAAATTGAGGGTCACACTCCCTGCAGGAGGTGGTATAACTGAATGTGGGGGTCATGGAAACTTTAGCCACAGTGTAAGGTTTATAAAATGCACAACAATCAAACATAATGCAGCCAAGATGTTTCTGGCAGCGGGTGGCCAAGGTGTGCTGTGCAAATTCACTGAAGTCTTCACCCAGAACATGGAACACACACATTACACAGTCACACTGTCCACCACCCAGCACCAATCCACACTGCCTAAAACAGCCTAGGTCAGATGGGAGACTATTACATTTGAACTGCACTGTTTTAATTGTATGAGTAAAGTTTCCTGCTCTCAAAGAAACTTAATGGCTTAATTACAGAAAACAAAGACTTCTTAATTTTTTAGATATTTTACCATGCTCCCTCAGCACCTTAAGTATCAAATTAGCCTGTCTCTGGGCTGTATGATGTGAGAACGTTTGATTTTGTAAATTGCTGTTTGAGTTGCTGACTAGAGTGTTAGGGGGAAAAATCACTCAATTGATTTTGGCTTGGGATTAGGACAGAATTCTCAACCATTTCTGAAATGGTCCAAATTACCCTTCTGCCATCTTGCAGCGTATATTTGTATGAAACAGTGTGCCCAGAACTGATGATTATAAAATCAGATGTCAATCAACTCCGAAAGACACTGGATATGCTCTGTTTCCAGAAGTGGCACTATAAAAAATCAGCAAGCATCCATCGCCTTAATATGCAAGCTTGCTTTTGTCTTTACCAGACGGTAAAATTACATGGGTACCAAAATTGTCTTAAGACGAATGACTTTATTATCAGTAATTGTTTGATTTGTATTCTTATTTTATATACCTATACACTCGGAGTTTTGTAAAGTTTTCTTAGGAAAAATGGAGTCTCAAGTAGAAAAAGTTTAAGAATCTCCTAAGATCTCATCCACAGGGCTTTGCACAAAAATCACCTACAAATGGTTCAAAGACCTCAGTGTGAACCTGGAGCTCCGAAACTGCTAGAAGATAGCATAGGTGGTGCCCTGCAGATGTCGGGGTAGACAACTTCCCGGATCAGAGTCTTTCTATTCACTTAACAGTTAAGGACAGCCACTGACAAACAGGACCTCATAAAACTAAAAAGCTTCTGTCCACCAAAGGAAACAGTCAGTTGAGTGAGGAGGGAGCCCGCAGAGTGAGAGAGAATCTTTGCCAGTTATACATCTGACGGAGGATGCATCTACGGAGTATACACAGAATTCAAAAACAGTGAGTCAAGACCACAAACGACCTAATTAGAAAATGGCTACAGATCTGAGCAGAGTTCTCAAAAGAAGAGGTGAAAATTGCTAAGAACTATCTTTAAAAGTGTTCAACATCTTAGCAATTAGAGAACCGCAAAAGAAAACTACATTGAGATTTCCTCTTACCCAGTCAGAAGGGCTAAGGTCAGGAAAGTACCTGCAGGGCGTGTTTTACCCTCATATCCATGAACTAAATTAACTAAAATCAATAATGTAATTGATCACCAATACATTTTGTAGGAATCATGCTCATATGGTATTCCCTATACATAGTATGGTATTTTTTTAATAACCATGGAAACGTGATGTCAGGAGAAAACACAATACTTAAGAGTTGGAAGACTTAGTGCCCCCCCCCCCCGGTCTGGCCTCTAACAAAAGCCCCCTGAGGCCGAGTATCCTCATCGGTGGAAAGACAGTTACTTCAAAATAGCTATTTCTTTATTGTTTGTCTTGATATATATACACACACAAAACAAACCATGTAGCTGAGAATGACCTTGAACTTCTGACCCTCCTGCCTTATCTCTGATGCTGGGATCATAAGTATGTGGCACCACGCCCAGTTTATTCAGTGCTAGGGATCAAAACCTTGGCCAGCACTCTACCCACTGGGCTACCTGCCCAGCCCAACAAGACCATTTCCAATATCTTAGGGTTCTGAGGCAAAAATGTCCAGGCTTTGTCTCAAGTAAATTCAGCAAATAACAAAAGAGTCATGGTGTTTTGTTTTTAATAATAAAATATAGATATGGTTTTTATTTATAAATTACTATGTACTGCAATCAGTGCATACTAGTGGTTACTCAAAAGTGTTACAAATGAAACAACATCAGTCATAACCCTTTAGCCCCTTAGAATTATGTCCTGCCTAAGCACCAGTCAGAAAGATTCTGCAGATGACGTGAATGGGCAATTCCAGAGAACCACAGATTCCCAAGACTCTTGTTTCCAACACCCCCAACTCTATCTACATATATTTCTCTCTTGCTTGCTTGCTCCATCTTGCCCTTTCTCTCACTGGCTCCCACTCTTTGTCCTTCAATATCTCGAAAGAGCAAAGTTGTAGCCGGAGGTGGTGGCGCACGCCTTTAATCCCAGCACTTGGGAGGCAGAGCCAGGTGAATCTCTGTGAGTTTGAGGCCAGCCTGGGCTACCAAGTGAGTTCCAGGAAAGGCACAAAGCTACACAGAGAAACCCTGTCTCGAAAAAACAAAAAAAAAAAAGCAAAGTTGTAAATTGGTCTACTCTCTCTTGCTCTTTCTCTACTGCTTCTGCTCTCTCTTGTTCTCATTCTCTCTCTCTCTCTCTCTCTCTCTCTCTCTCTCTCTCTCTCTCTAGCTTGCTCTTTCTCTGACTGGATGCCTCTTATCTCTAAAGAGCACAGTCTTTAAAAGGTCTGGAATTCCACAAGGATTTGCAGCAGATCAGATGTTGGCTGAAGAGAACATCTAGCAGAGAGAGCCAAGCTCATAGATGCTGCAGACAACCCTCCTGGTTCATGCCTTTGCCGGGCTCCTGATTCCCATGAGGAACTGTAAAGATGGGGAATCAAAATGGTCAGGGAAATGCCTTCCCTGCTCTGGGGAAAGTTTGACAGGAGAGTCAGTACTGATTCCATCCTGAGGCTGCTATAAATTGTAGAAAGTGAAATGACAAGACGTCTCTCCTCCCAGTTTGTCCCCTCCTCTGCCCTCACTTTCAAATACTCACCCTGTGTTACCTGCATCCAGGGGATGATGTACAGCGCCAGAAAACAATAGAAATGAATTTAATTTGCCACACTTCAGATAATTTTGCTGGTAAATAACAAAAGGCAGCAAAGGCTCCTGGCCATGAATCTTCTTGTTTTGATAACTTAAACAGCATCTCTCCCCTCCCTGCTACTCCAGATGGCTTCCATGCACCTCTTCCAGAACTACTTGATTTCCACTAAATTTTCTGAAAGAAACATCCAGAAAATATTAATCACAATGGCACAGTAGGTTCAGGAAAGCACTCTGCAATAAGAATGCTCATCTGTGAGGTAAATCTCATGAACCAGAGTGTAGAGGACCCTGTAGGTCACCTCAGGCCATAGGACTCTTGTCTTCTGGGTCATGCAATTCTGAGTGTGCCTCTGCTCACCCACTCCCAGAAGCTGTGACAGAGGAGTCATTGTGATCCAGTGGGTCTCCAGGTCTCTTGTAAATAGGAGCTATCATTATTATCGGACATGGGGTATGCTAAAACCAAAAGAACTGGGTCCGATCTCTACAATATGAAAACTAGAGAATATCTGAATGCCCTGTCATTCTCTTCCTTACTTGTGAAATAAAGATAATGGGAGCCAGAGTGGTTGAACCATTTCCCCAAATTACCGTAAGTTATGTAGAGCGAGGAAAGGAAATTTGCTGATAATTTGGTGGGTGGTTTTTTTGTTTTGTTTTGTTTTGTTTTTGTTTTTGTTTTTAACAAAGTATATAGGAAATGGAAGAATTAAAACCAGGACCTCAATGTGTGGGATAAAACAATTCACACCAAGAAGCAATCAGGAGTGAGGACAAATAAAAACACAATTTACAATGAAGGCTAAGGCTTGAATGGAAATTGAAGGGACAGTACGTTCCCAATGGGGAGAGGGACGGGGACATTTTTCAGACAAGGTAAGCAGTAAGGAAGCTTCTCCAGGCAGCCTTGTTTCCACAGGATGACTAAGGGCAGGTCTGTCAGAAGGATTCTGCTGAGGATAAGCATAAGCTATTTGTCACACTTGAAACTTAGATGATACACTCCATTCTTTCAGGAGAACAATGTTGGGATCCACGAGGACACATTCTGCTCTTGGTTTTGTTTGGTTTTGGTTTTTTAATTTATTTTCTTTAATTTATTCTTCTCTCATATATTGCGTACTGACTGTGGTTTTCCCTCCCTCCTCTCCTCCCAGCCCTTCCCTCCCATCTCCCCTCTCTCCCAGCTCTGCTCCTCCTCCTTCTTTCTCTTCAGAAAAGGGCAGGTGTCTCAAGGATATCAACCAAACATGGTATGTCAAGTTATAATAAAACTAGACACATCCCCTCATACTAAAGCTGGATGAGGCAACCCAGTAGGAGGAAAAGGACCCCAAAAGCAGGCAAAAGAGTCAGAGATAGTGCCCAGTCCCACAATTAGGAGTTCCACAGGAACACCAAGCTACACAACCATAACATATATGCAGAGGACATAGGTCAAACCCATGCAGGCTCCCCGATTGTCGGCTGAGTAAGAGGACACATTCTTTTTTGTTGTTGTTTTTTGTTTTTTTGCAAGACAAGGTTTCTCTGTGTAGCTTTGGCACCTTTCCTGGAACTCACTTTGTAGCTCAGGCTGACCTCAAACTCACAGAGATCTGCCTACCTCTGCCTCCCAAGTGCTGGGATTAAAGGCATGTGCCACCACCACCCGGCAAGGACACATTCTTAAGGGACTGCTCACTACCTCTCCTTGAGGATTTTTTTAAAATAATTCTCAAAGGTTATTAGATAACATAATGATTTAGAGGGTAGAAATAACACCTGTTCTTTCATTAGTATATGTGGTAAACCAAATGCTTTACATATTTTATATATTCTAATCTTTACAAAACCACGATGATGTAGATGCTCTGATTGTCCCCATTTTATACATAATAGATCTGAGACAGAAAAGATTAAGCAGCTTGCCCAAAGCCATAGATCTGCTTCTTAGATCCTCAACCTAGTGCTTATTGTATAAAACAACAGGAGCTTTAGAACTAACATCTGGGTTCAAATTCCAGTTCATCCACCTTCTAAGATGCATCTGCACTTTTTGCTCAGCAATGGCTGTGACTTTATAGGGATTTTCTAAGATTTGCAAAGTAAGTGATTCTGTATTTTTACTTCAAGAGAATTCCCACCAAATTTTGTAAGTATTGTCTCAGAAAAGACACAACATCATCTGGTTTGCACATGTAATATTTCCTTCTAGTCGTGGAGTGGCAGAGAGATGGGAAGACATCAAACAGATGGAACACTACAATAACCAGGTGGAGGAAGCCTAAAGGACCAGGAAAGGATGGCCCATCTCCTTAGGGATGGAGAAGGTCTAGGTGTGTCCATTATTGGGAAAGTGAGGAATATGGATCATTCTTGGATGGTCCTAGAGTCTGGAGCTTAAGTGGAGGATTGGCAAACTAAACACAAGACAAGAAACCAGTCATGATATTTATTTATTGCTATTTGCTTAATTTGTGCCTGACACTGTTCCAAATCAATACCAATGAACAAAACAAAGACCCTGCTCGTGCTGTGCTCTATCTAGAGCTAAGGGCAAGAAATGTATAACTTAGGTCATTTGTTAAGAGGTAAGAGTGCTGTGGGAATTAAAAGAAAAGGAGCAGGAAGGGGTGGGGTGATGGCTCATCAGTAAAGTGTTTGCCTTGCAAGCGTGAGGATTGAGTCCCACCCACGAGAACCAATGGAAAAGCTGGTTGTCCTTGGGGCTCAGCAGCCAGCCAGCCTGGCCTACTCAGTGAGCTCATTGCAAAGTAAGAAAGCCTGTCTCAAAAACTCAAAAAGATGCACCTGAGAAACAATACCTAAGGCGAACATCCGGCCCACACACACGTGCACTCATGAAGGTGCACACACACACACACACGTACACAGACCTTAGGAGATAGACATTTGGGGGAGCAAACAGGAATGGGTGTCACACTTCCAGCAGGATGGGCAGGTCCCTAAGAAGTGACCCTTGACCTGATGGAGATGGGAAATAGTTAAAGAGTTGTTTTAGTAAATGAATGTATTCATCCCTAACACTCACCTGTTGAACAAAATGATGGACATGATTAATAAATGTGGCTGATGGTGAGGTTGGAGATGACAAAGAGGCAGCAAGGAATCTCCATGTCTGGTGTATTTGCTCTGATCGAAGCGGTGCCTTCTAGGAAGCTGCTTGTGGTATTTCTAAAACTCCTCTAAGGCTCGTGATTCAGATCGGAAGGCTGGGGACACGACTGTGTAAGTTATTCTTCCATTGCTGTGATAGAACGCCCTGACAAAAACAACTTAGGGGAGACAGAATTTACTTTAGTTTACAGTTCTGGGGGGTTGGGCAGTCTGTCATGGCTGGGAACCTACGGCAGTGGGAGCAAGAGGCCATTCCAGCAGTCAGGAAGCAGAGAGAGCGCGTTCCATCTGCACACGGGAAGCAGAGAAAGAAACAAACAGTGGGGGCAGGCTATAAAATCTCAAAGCCTGCCCCTAGTGATGTGCTTCCAGGCTCCACCTCCTAACGGGGCCACAACCTTCGCAAAAAGCATCACCAGCCAGGAGCCAAGTGTTCAAACACATGAGCTTATGGAGAAGATTTCTCCTTCAAGCCTAAACAGTGGCAAAGCTAATACGTCTAGACTCAGGCCCTGTATCAGTTAAGCCAACGGGGCCTCAGGGTTCTCATTTGTCACGGAGGGCAGTATCAGCCTCTACCACTGTACTCCATGTGTGCCAGCCACGGTCCACTTGAGATGTCTGTGTCATTCTCTAAAAGGTGGAAAAGCAAACGCACTGGAGAGGTGGCTCGGTGGTTAAGAGCACTTACTGTTCTTACAAGAGGACACAGGTGCAGTTACCTGTTGTTCGAATCTTAGATGGTCTTTTAATTAAAAAAAAAAAAAAAAAAAAATGGAGCCAGATATCAGGCTGAAAGCTGAAAGATCAGAGAAGCAGAACAGCCAGCCACTAGTTCTTACCTCTACAAAATCCTCAGTCTAAAGAGAGTGAGTTCCTGTTTCCTCACGCCTTATATACCTTCCTCTTCCCAGTACTGGGATTAAAGGTGTGTGCCACCACTGCCTGGCTCTGTTTCTAGTGTGGCCTTGAACTCAGAGATCCAGACAGATCTCTGCCTCCCAGTGATAGGATTAAAGGTGTGTGCCACCACTGCCTGACCTCTACATCTAATCTAAAGGCTGGCTCTGTCCTCTGGTCCTCAGACAAGTTTATTAGGGTAGACAATATATCACCGCAGTTACCAACACCCACATCAAGTGGCTCACAACCACGGGCACTTGAATGCATGTGGTGCACATAAACTCATACAGGTCCACATACACATAAGAAAAGTTTGCAAAAGTGGTATCTCAGGCACATGGTTTCACTTCAAGACTGCCACTCTTTTTTTAAGTTTGGAAGCATTGCCCACTTCCCTAAGACTGTTATACACTATCATAAGCTCTTGTGAAAACGGCTTGTTCTGGTGAGATCAGGCACCTTCAGAATGGATGGCTGTAGACAAGTGTGATGATTCTGTGAAGTAGATTCCTGAGGGCTGGAGAGATGGCTCAGCGGTTAGGGCTCCTGTTGCTCTCAGAGGACCTGAGTTCAGTTCACAGCACCCATGCTCACAACCGCTATAGCTTCAGCTCCATGGGATTTGATGTTCTCTTTGGGCCCCATAAGCACCCATAAGCACACGCAGATAATCACACAGAGATGCATACACATAAATAAAAAATAAAGGTTTTTGACATTCCCACATAATCTCAACAGCGTGGTTTTCTGTTTCAAGAGTAGAAAGCAAAAGGAGCCAGCTAAAGGGAGGGGGGTGCCGAGTCTGCCTGCATCGGATCCACTGTGGCAGTCTGGAGGAGGTAAGCACGCCTGAAGCAACATCACTCAGGCAGAGGGAGCAGAGGCAGGACATCCTCGAAACAATCTGAGAACCAGGAGGAAGGCTGCTGCTGGAGAGCCGCGGGCTGAGGGAGCAAAGTAAGGATGAAGTCTGGAGAGCCCAATGGCGTGGACTTGACTTCCCTCTGAGCAAGTCTCCCTGGAGGATCCTGAGCGGAGGAAAGGCACAGCCGGATGAGATTGGAACGAGAACTCTCTGACGCCGCTGTTGAGATTGGGAAGTAGAAGACAAGTGGGGAGACGGTGGCGATAATTCCGGAAACACACAGAGATGGCTTGGGTCGCTGACACTGAGGAAGTGAGAGGTGGTCTGACGGCATGGATCTTCAGCAACCTAGCAGACCTTCCTAATGAAAAAAATCTTGAATGTCACAAAAAGTAAATCTGGCTGCATCAGTCATATAAGTTCATGATAGCTATGGTCCCTAGGAAATGGAGAATTCCCCCACCAATGGCTTTGACTTGGACCTGGCCCCAGCTCTGTGTGTGTGTGTGTGTGTGTGTGTGTGTGTGTGTGTGTGTGTATCCATGCTGATTGAATCTATGCTATTTAAAAAACCTATGTTCAGACAGGAATATGCCTCTGTACGTCCTGTACAGATTGACACTCCCATGGGAAATTACCAGGCTAGCAGGAGTGAGGGGACAACATTAAGAAGGGAGAGGGAGCCGGGCGGTGGTGGCGCACGCCTTTAATCCCAGCACTCGGGAGGCAGAGCCAGGCGGATCTCTGTGAGTTCGAGGCCAGCCTGGGCTACCAAGTGAGTTCCAGGAAAGGCGCAAAGCTACACAGAGAAACCTTGTCTCGAAAAACCAAAAAAAAAAAGAAGGGAGAGGAGGGAGAAGCCACAAGCAGCTCAAGAGATGAGCCATGGAAAAGTGGAGATTAAGATCCAAGGAGAAGGCAGTATCAGGGCAGGGTGTGAGGAAGAACAGCGCAGCTCAGTGATGAGGAAGGAGAAGTGGTGGAGGTCCAGGCCCGAGGGGAGGCCATAGCTCACATCTTATACGCAGACCAGAGCTGGCCTGACTTGCGACTGCCATGCCTAACTCATCGCTCATCATCCCACACACAGGATAATTATGATCTAAAGCACGGGGGTCTTCTCTCCTAATGAGAGGAGGAATGGACAGAAAAGTCCCCTCTGCCATGAGTATTTCCACCAGGGAACTGCGACAGTCTGCAGGAGGAGCAAACCAAACTTGTGCATTCTATCATTCCACGAATATTTACTGAGCATCTAGTCCTGGGAGAGCAAAACTGAACCAATTAAGCATATTTCCTCAGCTTCCAGTTATTTAAAATCAAATGTCAGAGGGACTGGAGAGATGGCTCAGGGGTTAAAAGTCCTGGCTACTCTTCCAGAGGATCACGATTCAGTTCCCAGTAACCAAACGGGGACTCACATCCACCTGTAATTACAGTTCCAGAGCATTCAATGTCCTCTTCTGGCCTCTGCAGGCACTGCATGCACGTGGTACACAGACATACATTTAGGCAAACCATCCGTGCACATATCAAATAAGCCTTATGTCATCAGTTAGGATGAACATGGTGAAAGAAATCTCTGACATCTGTGAGACCACATACTTATTGAAAGGTCAAGGAAGGTGCCCTAAGGAGGTGAACTGTGAGGGAGGAGGAGTTACCTGCTGAGATATAACCCAGGCAGAGAGCTCTGTAAGTATGCACAGCCACTTCCTCTGAATAGAAACATTCTTTCCTGGAGAAAGAGGCTTAGGCTAGCAAACTAAGGAAACTTACAAGGCTCAGGGAGCTCCTGAAACTCAGTAGGATGTTGGAAGGGGTGGTTCTGCCAGCAAGCCGTGTAGGGGCTCCAGGCAGCTTTCAGGAGTCTGTCACCAATGCTGTGATGGGCTATTCAGAGTTACAGCTGCCTGAATTACTCATGCCATAAGTAACCCCAGTGGACTCACTGGTTCACCATGATAGACTTGGGTGGAATGGTTCCTTTGGTCTATTGTCAATGTTGTATCTGGAGTTAATAGATGCTTGTTCAAGTTTCTGGGAGGGAGGATCACAGGATAGCAAGGAAGGACCAGGGGCCTTGAGGTAGCCTGATCAGTTTCAGAGACAAGAACAAGGCTAGAGGGGGCAGCTGGAGCCTGGTGCAGGGAATGGGGTCTAAGGTGTGGTTGCAGAATGGAGCTAGGCCAGGTCAGGCAATGTATTGCCAGCTACTTGGAAGATCCGTGCCTTCATCCATCCAGTCACAGAGGCAGGATGGAGCTTCCAGCCCCAGGACCAAACTGGAAGACAGAGGCAAAGAATGGTCTGGGCACAGTCAGACTACACATGGAGGAAGTCCATTCCCCCTCTGCAAAGAACTTCCCTGAGAAAGATCCAGAAACAGCTCCACATGCCACTGCTGCCCAACCAAGACCCTCTTTGGTGCCAGGTTCTCTATGTAACTTCATGCAAAGCTTTGCCAGCTACCACAAGTATCAGCCAGGGACTCAGACCCCCCAATCTGTCAGATGTTGATGCAAAAGTATCAAAAATGCTTTAATTCCTAGAAGCCTGTTGACTGGTTATGTTTACAGGACCTGGCCTCTGCTGGAGAGAAGTGATTGGGAAGGACAAGGAAGTGAACAGAAAATGCAATTATTTACTGTTTCAAAGGAAACTGTGGGGGTGTGGATTGGTGACAACCTGGAGGTACAGCTGGGGAAATGTTGACTAGCACGAAAGGGAATGTAATCATAGATCCCTCTTTGAAGTCACTTAGGACTGATGGAGCTTCTGCAGGCAAGGATTTTAATTAGTTTCTATTTGGATTTACGCTTCCACAGCTCCTCTCAACACTGAGGCCTGTCAGATGTGTTTGGGGAACAATAATTGTTCTTTGCAACCATCTATTAATAGTGTCTTCCAAGCACCCCAAATGAATAAGCACAGTTTTGCTGGAGGAGGCTGGCAAATTCTTGTCCTGAGGAGGGAGCTACCAAGACCTTTTTTCCTGGATCTGTGGCCTAGTCATCTTACGCCGTGAGTCCAGATCAGTGCCGCCCAGGGTAACCAAAACACAAACCATAATGCAAGCTGAATGTGAAATTTTTAATTTTCTGGTAGCTACAGTAAGGGAAAAAAAGATAAATATCACTGTATGCACTGTTGAATCTAATACATCCATAGTGTTATCAGACAATTAATGTGTCCTGGTTTCATTAGTGTTGCTGTGATAAAATACCCTGACAGAAAGCATCTTAGGGGATAAAAGATTTGTTTTAGCTCACAATTCCAGGTTACAGTCCATCAACACAGAGAAGTCAAGGCAGGAACTACAATTAGCTAGTCACATCACATCCACAGTCAAGAGCAGAGGCAAATGAGTGCGTTTGTGTCCGCTTACTGGCTTGCTTGCAATCAGCTCAATTTCTCCATTCTTACACAATTCAGAACCCCTTACCTAGGGAATAGTGCTGCCCACAGAGGTCTGGGCCTTCTCACATCAGGTAATTAAGACAATTATTCACAAGCGTTCACCTCAGCTTTCCCTCTACACACCTGACCACAAAACAACCCTATAGACAATCTTTCATTGAGAATCTCACAGTGCAAATGTACTCATGGAATGTTTTATACACTTTGGGTGTAAGTGTGAAGTATCCTTGAAATTGAGCAGGTTTTTAGACAACTCAATTTGACTTAGACAGGATGAATACAGATGTGACAGAGCTTCTACCAGAAGTCTCTCATTCTGGATGTTTCATTGCCAGTGACTTTCGGTGGCCTCTCCACCCAAGAAAGGTTGCCATGAGTATCTGAACCTGTCATAAGCTCATAGGTCAAATTGGAATTAAACTCTCTCCTTCAAACACCTCTTTATCTTTTTGTTTGCAGAGAGAATAAGAGATTGTTTATTATGGAGCCAAATATGAGTAACCATGGCTGGGGAACACAGATCCAGGTTACTGTAAATACCATGTTCCCGCGTGACAAGTTTTATGAAGATTTTACAGTAACTATGCTGGTTAATTTTTTGTGAATTTGACACAAGGTGGTCATCTGGGATGAGGGAACCTCAACTGAGAAAATGCCCCCATCAGACTGGCCTGGGAGCAAGTCGGTCGGGCATTTTCTTGAACGATAATTGGTATGAGAGGGCCCAACCACTGTGGCTCTGCCACCCATAAGCAGGTGACCCTGAGTTAGATCAGAAACTGAGAAAGCCCGAAAGCAAGCCAGTAGGCGGCATTCCTTCACAGCTTCTACTTTAGCTCCTGCCTCAGATTCCTGCCCTGGCTTCCCTTCATGATGGACTACAACCTGTAAAATGAAAGAAACCCTCTCCTCCCCAAGTTGCTTTTGGTCGGTGTTTTATCACAGTAATAGAAAGCAAATAAAAACCGTAACAAAGTCATAAATCAAGAGATTTTAAAATATAAATGGGGTACAGCAAGGTGGGAGATTCTCTGCAAGGTTCCAGATGCTATCTGATGGCATCCTTTGGACCGGTGGAAGCTAGGGGCCTGTCTGTACTTACAAAAAGGATTTTACCTGATAGGTACAAAGATGTTAAGTCACACGTGGAGGTGGGCAGTCAGTGGCTATTAACTTGGCTCCAGGCCTGCAGCACTCCAGCTCAGCACAATCATAGATACCAAACATCCTTGTTCCCAATCATTCTTGTGAGTCCTCAATCTGCAATCAGGACTCTGATCCCATTTATTCCTCCTTTGAAATTGTGGGGTTCTAGACCCTCTAGCTTCCATGTTCTCCCAGAAATTAGGCCATGACCCTAACACAGGCACACACATACACACACACCACAAACACCACACACACCACATACATACCACACCATACACACACATACACACACACCACAAACATCACACCACACACACACACCACATACATACCACACCACACACACACATACACACACACACCACATACATACCACACCACACACACACACACACACACACACACCACATACATACCACACCACACACACCCCATACATACCACCCCCCCACACACACACACCACATACATAACACACCACACACACACACACACACACACACACACACATACACACACACAAGCAGAGTTGATGAGAAAGCATGCTATGGCCTTTAGGGTCTCCTGGGACTGAGCTCTTTCCCTCTTGCAACTAGAAGCAAGGCGTGCCTCCTCCCTACTGTCCAGACCCACAATGGCTTTGAGTTATGTCCAGATGTCATCGGTGTCTTCCTGACTTCCTGACTTCCAGCATAGACCTGATCTCCCCACCCCCAGAACCTATACTAGCAAGAAACCCCGCTTTGCCCTTTGGAACTGAAGCTGTCTCTCCATATGGGGTTTCCTGATGGCCGTGATGCATTTACTCTCCCAGTGCAGTTCTGAGGGAGTCGGCTCGGCTTCCCTTCCACACACCCGCTTTCTGAGTTGTATCCCAAGGCTCTCGGAGATGCAGCCCCCCCCCTCCTCTGCTAGCAGCCTCAACAGCCCTTCCCTGCAGACACGGACTGTTAGCACTCACTGCTCAAACTATCCAGGCACGCAAACTCTTGAGGATACAATACAACAAACTGGGTGTGTGAAACTGCCCAGTGAAATTCATTCATTCATTCATTCATCATTAGCAAGTATTCATCCCCCATCCTCTATGTGCCATGTGCTGCGTGCGGTGCTTGACCCTGAGAATAATTCACACTTTATAAAACAGGTATGATTAGACCTTTTAAGAGAATCACTTTCACTCAGTGATAAAAATTTTTTTCTGTTTGGTTTGGTTTTGGGGTTTGAGGGTTTGGGGGTTGTTTGTTTGTTGATTTATTGGTTTTTTGGTGTACAATCTCTTTATGGAACTCACTGTGTAGACCAGACTGGCCTCGAACTCACAGAGATCTGCCTGCCTCTACCTCCCGAGTGCCCAGATAGTGATAATTTAACACTCTCTCTTAACACACATGAAAATGGACCCCAGAGTGGAATATGCAATTCACATTTGGAGCTGGATAAATGGGCCGGTGATGAAGAGCACTGACTGCTCTTACAGAGGACCAGGGTTCGATTCCCAGAACCCTCATGATGACTAACATCTGTAACTCTAGTTCCAGAAAACCCAACGCCCTTTTCAGGCCTCTGTGGGCACTGTAAAATGTGGTTCATAGACCTTATTCAGGCAAAACACTCATGCATATTTAAAAAAAAAACTTGAAAAGAATTGAATCTACTCTAAGTTTTAAAAGATAAAACAAGAGACTTCACACAAATGTGTAGGCTCAACATGTACAGCTTGGGGTTGTGCCCTCAGCGTCCCACAGGACACAGCGACTCAGCCGCTCCTCGGCCGTGGAGAGCCGCTCTGACCGGGGAGTCCAGGAAGTCCAGCAATTGCATCCTGCATCATTGTCTTTCTTTTCCCAGAGTTCCAATCGAGCTGTCGGGACAGCCTACCGCTGCCTGATTTCATCTTCACTCTGCGGGTCGCCACAAGGCAAAACGAACACTACTAAAACCACTGCTGAATCGATTTCCTTCTAAACTGGCTAGCACCCGTATCAATAACAGCGTAAAGAATTGCAGAAATTGATCAGAATGAAGGAATCTGAGAAAGCTCCACGGAGGAAGTGTACCTTCAATAATGCACAAAGATGGGGATTTAGCCACGGCAGGGAACAGAGACCGTGGTGGAGGAGAGAAAGAGCCAACAGAGACCCGCTCTAGCCGGGTCCCCATTGCTCTCCTCACCTTAGGGACATTTTCCATCACACCAGCTGGGATTCTTTTTCCCCCTCATTTAATACATAATTCAAGGCAAAAGTGAAATTCCAGGCTGAGTCCTCCCAATACTGGCAGTTGGTTTCAGCAACATGAGCTTCCTCCCATTCTTCTGTTTGTTTGTTTGTTTGTTTGTTTGTTTGTTTGTTTTTAAGATTTGTGTTTATTATGTGCATGAGTGTTTTGCCTGCATGCATGTGGATGTACCACGTGCATGCTTGGTGACTCTGGAGGCCAGAAAAGAGCATCAAATCCCCAGGAACTGGAGTTACAGATGCTTATGCTGTGTGGGAGCTGGAAATCAAACTCAGGTCCTTTTCAAGAATAAGTAAATGCTCTTAACCACTGAGTCCTCCCTCCGGTCCTCTTCCTCCTGTTCTTAATATCCCAGAGTGTAAGTAATATTCATGTAACAACTATTGGAATAATTAGAGAGTAAACCTTCCTCCAGTGTTAGCATCTGTGAGCAAGTCAGCAGAATTACTTCAAAATCAGCTTCCGACAACCTTCCCCACATCCTTGTGATGTGTGAACCTGCCTCGGGAAATGCATCTTCTTAGGAAATGTTGGTCTCATCTTTATCCAAATTACTGCAAAGTTCTGGCCGGCTGCTAACATTGACAAGCCAGAATCTAGAGATAGCCTGCACATTGTGTCTAAATATTTAACATCGTACAAGTCAAGCTGTTATATCATACATTGAGATCTCTTCCTGTTGCCTTGAGAATTTATAACTTAATAGTGTCCTGAAAACAAATTGTAAAACATGGATTTCTTTTTGGGAGCCTGTCCTTGCAAGACAGTGCAAGCCCTGGCTGTTAGCTCAGTCCAGAGAGGTTTCATACATGTGTTGTATCCAAGCTTTTCCTACATTAAGTCCCCGGAAGCAGGTGCACCTTGGCCATCTATCAGGCAGCATGAGCAGCACCATCCACCCTTGGGAAGGTTCAATCAATGCAAAAAGCTCACACAGGCACCAGAAGTTGCCCCAGGGGGTTCCAAGGCACCTCATAATGAGAGGAGCTATCCCCTATGGACCTATGGACCTGTGACATACGTCTTCTTGGTGACTTCTCACCCTGTATTAGTCAAGGTTGCCTAGAGGAACAGAACTATACAGTGAACATATTATATCAGCCAACTCCCATAGTAACAACAGCTGTCTCCCACCTGAGAGGCTGAGAACTCACTAGTTGCTCAGTCTTCGAGGATGGATGCTTCGGCAGTTGGGAGTCACCCCACGGTGGATGTCTCACACTGGAGGGGCTAACAAGTTGCTCAGTGAGGAGTCTGGGTGCCTCAGGAGTCCCGACCTGTCACCAAAGCCCTGGTGGATTCCTGGAGAGCGCTGGTCCTCAATAAACAAGGGACATCTGGAAATGCTAGTTCTGGTGTCATTGAAGAAATCAGAGGCAGGATGAATGAACTGGGCGGTGCCAAGTGGGCAAAAGGCACATACTCTTCCTTCCTCCACACTTCCTTCTATCACGGGGCTGCTACTGGAAAGTGCCACTCACCCTTGAGGTGGGTCTTCTCACTCGAATTAAAACAACTCCTCAATTGAGGCTCCCTAATCAGGTGATTTTGTATCAAGTTGACATTAAAACCAATTACCACCTACCCTGTGTGGAGGTGGGGCTGATGCTGGAAGGATCCAGTGTGGCTTCCAGGACAGGGACCCCCATTGACCTGTACAATGCAGCCGAGTTGTATTATTGCTGGTGTAATAACAGTGGCGATGGTGCTAAGTGCTGACTTCATACGATGTGCTATTGATTGTGCCTCTAATTCTGTTACCTGGCTGATATCATGTTTCTCACTCAATTGTAGTTTCCCCACGGAGCCAGCCCAGCTCTTCTGACTTTCTTCTAGTGCCTGTGGTATGATGGATTGCGTGATCCATGCAATTGATTGGCATGCCCATTATTCTCTCAAGCAATCTGTCATATGGCCTGGAAATGTGGCAATTTCCTAGTTGACTTTTATAAGGATGATTCTTCCCTGTCTCAACTGATGGTTTCCTTGCACCCAAATTCTCCATCCCAGAACTTATAGTTTAGGACTTTTTCATTACATGTATGCCAATCTATCTGTAATAGGTAACTGCTAAGTAATAATTACACTGTAAGTTACTCGCTCCATAGGAAAAGAATTATTGTTCTTGGGTATGGTGGTAGTTAACCTTCATTAACAACTTGTCTGGATTTAGAATCTTACTTAGGAGACCCATGTCTGGATGTTTCTTTGAGAATGTTTCTAGGGAAGATTAATTGAAAATGGAAGACCCACTATGAATGTCAATAGCACCAGCCTTGTGGGCTGGGGTCCTGGACTGAACAAAAAGGAAAGCAGGATTTGAGCACCAGGACTCTCTCTTTCTGGTTTTTGCCAGTGGGTACAATGTGACCAGCCACTTCTCACTCTACTGCCATGCCCCCCCTAGACTGTACCCTCAACTTGTGAGTTGAAATAAATCCCCCCAGTTGATTTTGTCACACAATGAGAAAAGTAACTAATACAAGAACATTGTTTTGTTTTCTTTTAACTTTCCTAAGTATATTTCTGTTGGTTCCTTTTAACTGCTAGGAAGCTGGGAGTGCCTCTGTTATCCCTGCCTGAAACATACAAATGTGGAGAAGTACTCAAGGGAAGATATGAGATGGCATGTGCCTGTCCATCTGTCTGTCTGCCTGTCTGTCTGTCTCTGTGTGTACACGTGTGTGTGTGTGTGTGTGTGTGTGTGTGTGTGTGTGTGTTCCATCACATCCTTTTGTATGATCGGTCTTTAGGGATGTTATCTATAAGATGGAATGAATGAGCAGTAGTACCTAGTTTTTCAGATTTCAAAGACACATTCAGTGTTCCAGTCATTTGAAATTGAATCATGCTCTTATAAATATTTATATGGGCTTAATTAGAAAGTTCTAATTGCATTTTGATTTCTAATTTCTGTAAGAATTGACTTCATCCTGATCTTAATATCCTGAAGCATAATAGGTAGGCATCGACCTTTTGCCGGATTGGAGAGTACCTGCTTCCTCCAGTGCTGGGCTGTGCAGATGGAGAAGCTTAATTGCTTCAAGTCAGCTTTCCAACTCCCTTCCCTGTTCTCAGTGACAACCCATCCCCCAAGCTGACATGCTGCTTAGTAAATGTCACCTCTATACCCGGAGTGTTTCTTCCCCCAAGATACCAGCAAAGACAGAAAGCTGCTGAAGTTGAGAATTTCCCCCTCAAGACCAATCTCAAAGAACAGTTGAAATGACTCACCCCAGAGGAAGACTGGAAGAGATTAGGTCTAGCTGCGTATTTTGGACTTCTCCTGAGAAGCAGATGAGTCACAGTTGAACACGGAGGGGTGACTGTGGGCACTTCCCAGAGAAAGACTAAATAGGGAACAATGCAATCAAGAAAGCCGAGATCACACGCTATTTGGGGCAGCAGCTGTCCCAGGTGGTTGGAGACAGTGCTGGGAACCACTTGCTGGGTTGGGGGTGTATGAAGGCAGGTCAGGACCAGCAGTGGGGAGCCGGAAGGATATTATGAGATGCCACTGACTCAGCTGCCAAATTTATCCCTTCAACTTTAGCTACAGGTGGTAACCCACTGTAAGAGAGAGAGGGACGCTACAGAGAGTTATTACAGCAGCCTCTTGTGAACATTATGACACTGTAGCAATGTGCATGTGCTCGATCAGAAGGGAGATACGTGAAAGGAAAATAGGTCTCAGAGAGGAGATGGAGGACTGTCATTGAGTCTCCATGAAAAACAAAATTCTGCCAAACAAATAGAAATGGATTGAAAGTGTGCTGTATGGCTTCCCTGTCAAGATACTATGATTGTCGGCTTTAATTGTCAACTTGACACAACCTAGCATCCTTTGAGGAGAGTCTCAAGGAGGGATTGTTCATATTTGGTTGGCCTGTGAGCATGTCTGTGGTGAATTGTCTTAATGAAATTAACTCATGCGGGAAGACCCAGCCCACTTTAGGCAGTATTATTCCCTAGGTGCAGGGGGAGGGTCCCAAACTCTGTAATGATGGAGAAATTGAGCTCAGCACCAGCAAATGAGCATGCATTCATTCATTTCTCTCTGCTCTTGCCTTTGGATGTGATGTGACTAGTTGCCTGTAGCTCCTGCCTTTATATACATGCAATTATGGACTCTACTTATAATTGAAAACTGAAATAAACCCTTTCTACCCAGAGTTGATTTTTGTTGGGGTATTTTAGCACAGCAACGGAAATGAAACAAGATCAGATACCTTTAGGATAAGTCCCCTCTTGTGGTATGGGCTCCCTCATATTGAGAGAGCATCAAACACAGGCAGGATTTGCAGATTTTGATGTGGCTTCTACAGAGCTGGTAGGTATGTAATTCAACCACACTGTTCACTTCAGGTAGACTTTGAAATTACCTTGTCACAATCTCCCTTACACATCTGCAAATCTCTGAGCTTTTTGACTCATTAAATGATGGGCAGAGGAAGGCAAACTAAAGGGATAGAGATCTCTTCACCCAGGACATAGAGAGGCAAGTCGTGGGACTCGGCATTTTCCACACAATGTGATTATCAGAAAAGGAACAAATGAGACCAGGAACGCTTATGGCCTGAAAAGCACTGAAATGTTCTCTATCTTCTAATGCGCAAGGAAGATCCTTTATACCTATGCACACCCCGCCCTGCCAGGACCGTGGGTTCAGCTCTGTGATGCAATTATAATGGCAGACATAGCAAGAATCATGTGATTCGGGCAAGTTAAGATGGAGCACAAGAAAGCAAACCAAGATCGCCTGGGAGAAAACTGCTGTCACAGAAAGAGGAAACAACAAAGCAGAAACGTGGGATAAATAACAAAAATTAGATTTTTTAAAAAATAATTTTCAGTTTTTATCAAGTTTTTACTATAAAATGGACACTGTGTGAGGCAGTGTACAAGAATAACCCCATTTTTAAAGACTTTATTTTTAGTTTTAACTATTGTGTGTGTACGTGTGCGGGTTTGTGCCCTTGAGTGCTGTGTTTGTGATGACCAGAAGAGGGTACCAGATCCTCTGTAACTGGAGTTACAGACAGTTGTGAGCTGCAGTGTGGTCTGGGAACTGAACTCATGCCCTTTGTGAGAGCAGTTTGTCCTCTTAACCACTGAGCCATTTCTCCAGTCCCTGGATAATCCTATTAGGGTCCCACAAGTTCCCATCCTGAGAGTTGAAACATCACCTCTACTCTGTAGACACATAAGATGAAACTTGAGCTGTTCAGAAATTACTCAGGTGATAAAACTTGAAAGAATGATGCAAAACTCCAGTGCTCTGATCTCAAGCAGGACAATACACAAGAACCCAATCAGAGTCTGCAGAGAGACACCGGTGCCAGCATCCGGTTCCTAATTCCTGGATACCGCACTCAAGCTTTGCAGATACGCTCTGCCTGACTCTTCCCTCCAGGAGTCGGAGATCTTACTTTTCTTGCTTCTGCAACCTAACACTTGACAAGAAGTGACCCAAGAGGTGAAGGACTTGTTCTAGAAAGACATGGTAGTGAAGGGGTGGCTAAGGTGGCCAATAGTAGAGTGTGCTTCTGGTAATTCTCCTGTGGAGCGTGGGCTAGCCTCGTACTTCAGAGGCTTCCTCTGAATTCTCGGCAGAGCTGAGACCTGAGAGAGGCGGGCTTGGCTCTAATTTTCAATCAATAAAGCCTCCGTGCCTCAGGCCTGGGACACAGAAATTTTGATGACACGGAATATTTGATGAATGGGTGCAGAAATGAGTAATACAAACCCTGGCTGTTGGCTGCTGGGCTGCACCTCAGGACAGTTTGCTAAGCATCCCTCTCCAAGGTATTTGTGGTTTTGTGTTGTTTCTGTGTAAATCACTGAATATGTGAGGGTTGTGCAGTGCCCATTTCGACCATTTACCTCTGATGGAGAGGTAGGAATATAAGCATCTGCCTGTGTAGAGCCTGGAGAAGGAAGGGGAGGCTGGTGAAGTGGCATTTCGTCAAAACAAGTAATGGATTCTCCGGGGGCATGCTGGAAAAGAGCATCCGCTGCCACCAGGCACAGCCGCACCCATTGTGTGGCAAAGCCTGTTTGAGACTCTGCTGGGTGTGGGAGTGTGGGTGTTGTGTGGATTCCTCGCTTTCCTGGTCTGGTGCAGTTCTCTTTTTTGGTTATGAGAAACCAGGATCTAACTAAAAGAGTTCTCTCCAGATCACACAGGAAATTAGGAGGGACAGAGCAGCAAAGGTGTATCTACACGCAAATCCACACACACTTGGAGGGAGCGCTCGGCTGTTTACAGTGCTGCTTCCTGGCGGTCACGGTTTCATGTGTCACTCTTCTCCGGGGGAGCTTCTCTTTTGTGGCTTAAACCCAGTGCCTCCCAGATGCTGAGCAAAGGCCCTACTATTGAACTACACCCTACCTTTCTTTTTCATATTTAATTTGAGACAGGGTCTCACTAAGTAGCCCAGAATGGCCTTGGATGTACCCTCTGTGCAGCTCAGTCAGGCTTTGAACTTGGGATCAAAGTTGCCCTGACCTACTGAGTATCTGGAGTTACAAGTCTACACTGTCATACATGGTGGGGGTTATTCCGGACTCAAAGAATTGTCTCTTAAATAACAGATGGCTGGCCCTACAGCCTGCCAGTATGAAAGGAAGGTTGACTAGAAGAACAAGAGGTCAGTAGGGCCACACCTAGGGCCGCCATCTGTCCTAGTTTGCCTAGAACTAAGGGTTTCTCTGATGGATGGCTAAAAGCTTTGAAGCCAGGAAAAACCGCAGGCGAACAGGACTAATTAGTCCTACTTTACACTGCACACCTCCATGCCCTTTGATCCTGTTAGTCCTCACTGCTCTGTGCCATGCAAAAAACGCAATCTTCCTGCTCACATCCGGCTCCACACTGGCCTGTGTGGGACAGATGAAAGCTGTCACGGTCAGTTTTATCATCAGCACACAGTGTGAGGAAGGCACAGCCGGAGTTTGAGGTGTGTCGGGAAGCAGAGAGAGATGGATGCTGGTGCTCAGCTCATTTTCCTGTTTGTTAAGTCTAGGGGTGGGACTGGAGAGATGGCTCAGTGGTAAAGAGTGCTTACTGCTCTTGCAGAGGACCTGAGTTCAGGTCCCAGCACCCACATCAAGTGGCTCACAACTGCCTGGAACTCCAGCTCCAGGGAATCCAATAGCCATAGGTACCTGGACTCATGTGTATGGAGACACACACATACACACAATTAAAAATAAAATAAGCCGGGCGGTGGTGGCGCACGCCTTTAATCCCAGCACTCGGGAGGCAGAGCCAGGCGGATCTCTGTGAGTTCGAGGCCAGCCTGGTCTACCAAGTGAGTTCCAGGAGAGGCACAAAGCTACACAGAGAAACCCTGTCTCGAAAAACCAAAAAAAAAAAAATAAATAAATAAATAAATAAATAAAATAAAATAAAATAAACCTTTAAATTATGCAGTCTAAGGGATGGGACAACACTGCCTATGTTTAGGTGGAGTCTTTCCACCTCAATTAACCGTCTCTGGACACAGCCTCACAGTCATGCCCAGAGGAGTGTCTCCTAGGTGTTTCCAGATCTTGTCATGTTGACAACCAATGTTAGCAGTTACAGCAGCCTATAGCCTGAACCTACCTTCTCAGGAAAAAAAGAAAGAAAGGAAAAAAATAAAAACCTGTTCTCAAGCATCATCTCCTAGTGGCCAAAATGACTGAAATAACTTTTTTTTTTAATTCTTACTTCAAAAGGAAAATCTACATCATGTTGTGGTTTATGTCAGGGCATTCCTCAGTGGCTGTTTTTCAAAAAAACCCTATTTCCCTAGGCTGGAGATGTGACATCTCAACACATCTCAGAAGTGACATGGACTTCAGGTCCAGTCTGCCTGGAGAATCAGCAGCATGCTGCTGTCACGCCACATGGGCACAGAGTCTGAGCTCTGCCTCCCCCACAGTCCTGGGCCCACCCAGCTGCTCCAGCTGGATGCCTCTGTCTAAAAATCCGACTTAATGGGGTTCTTGCTGAAGGCTGGAGTTTCAGGGACTGAAAATGACAGGAATGCACAGTGTCAATTTGTTCCTTTGCGACAAGTTAGGACAGCACCAGTCAACATTCGTGTGGGTGGCTTCTCATCCTGCAAAATAAGCTTGGGGTTCCTCAGGCTCTCTGCGGGAACCCCCGGGTGCAGAGGCACCGGCCATGGAAATCTGTTCATACTGCCCCTTCGTGTGGTTATATAACAAGCTGTAAAAATAATTTTAAAAAAGGTGACGTGTGTGTGTGTGTGTGTGTGTGTGTGTGTGTGTGTGTGTGTGCATGCACCCGTAGGCCAGAGCACATCCTTAGGTATCATTTCTCAGACACTACTGACCTTTGAGGCAGGGTCTCTCACCACGCAGGCTAGACTGGCCTGCCATCAAACCCCAGGGCCCCATCTGTGCCTGTCTTCCCAGCACTGGGGTTGCAAGTGTACACCACCATGTGTCTCCTCTTTACATAAGTTGTGAGAGCTGGGCGGTGGTGGCGCACGCCTTTAATCCCAGCACTCGGGAGGCAGAGCCAGGCGGATCTCCGTGAGTTCAAGGCCAGCCTGGGCTACCAAGTGAGTTCCAGGACAGGCGCAAAGCTACACAGGGAAACCCTGTCTCGAAAAACCAAAAAAAAACAAAAAACAACAACAAAAAAAATACATAAGTTGTGAGGATCAAGCTCAGGTCCCCTCTACAAATTGAGCCATCTCTCTGCCCCCCACCAAGTGATTATTAGTAAAAGTTTTGGGTGCGTGTTTAGTCTCAGCCACTGAACATGCATATGACTTTAAGGCCTGTTTTTGGTTGTGGAGGGCATGGCAGATGCCTTAGTGTTTATTTCAGGGGTTGATATCAAAGGGTAAATTTCAGCGATCAGTTTTTTTCCTCCCATCATGGATTCCAGGAATGAAATCAGGTCATAGCTTTGCCTAGCAAGCAGTTTTACCTACTGAGCCATTCACTGGCCCAAAATCATGTCCTTGAAAGCATGATTGAGGTGGCTGTGCCCCAGGGACTACACACAATGATAGACAAGGCTTCTGGGATCAAACCCTGGAACCAGTCCCTCGGCTGGTGAGAACATCTCAGCGTAAATACTCTTTGGGGAGATGTCCCAGCAACCAGCCACCCATTTCCCCTGGGGGCACCTCTGTGTGCCACAGATGCATGTTCTTTTCTGAACTTCAATAAGGGTCACTAGTGAGTCTGTCTCTAAGGAGGAATTTGGATGTCTGCCTTAAACCGGAAGCCGTCAGGACCTAAACCATTTGTCTCACACAGACAAAGGCTACGCTCCCAGTGCCTCATTCAGGGTGGGAGAAGGAGGTTAAGATTTCACCATATGAATTTGGGAGGACATATAAACTCCTTATCAGGAGTCGTCTGTGGGGCCAATGAAGAGCAGAGAAGGTTGGACCCTTGTTTGTTTATTTCCCATTCCTGGTTTCCTAGACCAGATAACAAATTGAAGAGTAACTTCTCTATTCACCCACCCACTGCCCACCCCTCCCCCTGCCCCTCCCCCCGCCCCTCCTCCCACCCCTCCCTCTGTCCCACCCCCATGGAAACTGGTCTCATCTCAGGTCTGCTGACGCAAACAATTCAGAAGACCATGGACACCATCCATGTGGGTGAGGGAACCATAAGGAGTTAATCGAAGGATGTAGGATTCGACACAATCAGGATTCCAGGCCTGGGGAGACAGTTCAGCTGGTAAAGTTCTTGCCTTGCAAGCATGAAAGCCTGAGTTTGATATCACAGAACTCATATATTAAAAAAAAAGATAGACAAGGTGGTAGACCCATATGACCCCAGCATCCCAGCTGTGAGGAGATGGTTGGGATGGCTGGGTTTCAGATCCCTTGGACCAGGAGGTATACATGACTGTGAGTTGCTTGACATGGATGCTGGGAACCAAACTCTGGTCAACTGTTGAGAGCAATTGCTTTCCAGCCCCTTACCTGAGGCTTTCACATCCGTAACACTCTCTCCGAACTCTCCACCTCTCATGCAATCCACACAGACCTTCCGTCTCGGCTGAGAAGATCAGCGGAGCTCTTCTTTTAGCAGTCAAGGTTCCCCTTTTTTTGTAAGACAAGGAAGCAGTACAAAAAGTGGCCCAGAAGATGAATAGATTCTCTTTGGACAACTTGAGAAGGTAGAGGGCGAAAATTCTGTCAACACTACATATTAAGAATGTTTGTCTTCTCACGTACAGCTCCCAGCAGACTTCAAATTGATTAATGCCATCCTCTGGGTTAATTCTGTGAAGCATATCAGCGGCATTGCTCACTTCGTTCATGGAAACTACAGACAAATAGTCTATGTGGCTCATGGCATAATGGTCTATTTATGCTGAGAAACTGTGGCTGTGGAATAGAAAGCAGGGTGTTTATCTTTCCCACATATTTCAGACAACTGACAGCCTTCCTGGGTTCAGGATGCAAGACAGGCCAGAGCTACGGAAATACGAGAAGGAACGCACACATACACTGGAATCTATTTGGCTACTCTCCAAGTCACCCATCTTGGTGAAATTCTATTTTGAATCTGACTCTTTTTCACTATGCTATTTTTATATAAATTATCTGTCACTATTATTGAGTAGCAGACAATATTTGCACTTAATATCTTCACTCATTCTTGGAAAAGTGTGGTTTCTCAGACACGAGTAGCATGGTTCCTCTCAGTGCATCTTAGCAGAAGGCAAACAGGACGAGAAAATGACACCTCCATGTTCTATTCCCATTCCAGCTATGAACTGCTTGAACAAGGCAATTGCCTTCCCATCCCCTTAATTTTTCAATATAAAACAGGGCGAGAGGTAGCTGCCTCTCACCCGCAGGGTAAGGAGATGAAGTGGAGTCCACTTCCCACACCTCTGAAACGAAATCACTGCACAGAGAGACTGTGGAATTTCGTTTGGTTTTGAATGATTTTTTGAGACAGGATCTTCTGTAGCCCAGGCTTGCCTTGAAATCACAATGTAGCAGAAGATGGCACCAAACTCCCTCATCCTCCTGCTTCCACCACTGAGGCGCTGGAATGGCAGATGGGTTCCCACGCCTGGCACTAAAGGTGTGAGATTTCTGCCTTCCCCACATCCTCAAGGTCACTTCCATTATATCACAGCAGACCGAAGATCTTCAGGAGAAAGACCTCTGAGCATGCGTTAGCCTTTGTCGTGCCGTGTTTCTCCGCATTTCTCCTGTAGAGAGAAAACTTGCCCCAGGCCAGCTACAGGGCTGGGCATTTTGCATAAGAGCCAGGATTCCTGGCACTCGGTCTAGACCTCAGGACATAGACTGTCATTCGTCACAGTTATTATAAGCAGGACTATTTCAATTATTTTAAGTGTTTTTTCTGGCCCCTGGGAATACCAGCAGTGTTACATAGCGGCCAGCATCCACATTTATGGCTAAACTCATTTATATGAGGAAATATTAATTGATATCCATTGGCACTGGTTGAAGTGGTTTCTAAGCAATGCCCTACTCCAAATAGTAGTGTTTTGTCTGGGAAGATGGCCCAGTTACTGCGTGATGTTCAGTAAATGCTAGCACATAAAATCTATTCACCTTACTGCTCAGCTGAATACAGTATAAGGAATGGATTTTGATCCCCAGAATTCATGTAAAAAAGCCAGGTGTGGCGAGTGATCCATGCTAGGGAGGAAGAGACAGGTCCACCAGCAGCCAGTCTAACCTAATCAGTAAGCCCTGGGTCCCTGTGAGAGATCCTGTCTGAAAAAACAGGGTGGACCAGGCTGGTGAGATGGCTGGGTGGATAGAGATGCTTGCCCCCAAGCTTGACAACCTGGGTTCAAACCCTGGAACCCACGTGATAGAGGAAGAGAGTCAACTCCAGCAACTCTGAGATGTATGCATACTCAAAATCAACAAATAGATATAATTTTTAATTTAAAATAAGGTGGGGATAGAGAGATGGCAGTTAAGAGCACTGGCTGCTTTTATAAAGGATCTGAGTTTGGCTCCCAGCACCCACATGGTGGCTCACAACCATCTGTAATTCCATCTCCAGAGGATCCGATGCTCTCCTTTGGCATCCACAGGTGCCAGACACACATAGGTGCACATACATCTATGCAGCCAAACATTCATATATGCATATGTATATATGTGTATATATATATATAATAAAAATAAATACATCTTTAAAATAACAAGATACATCATTCCTGAAGGATTCAAGACTGACATCCGGCTTCTTCATGCAAATGCATGTGTACCAGAACACAGAGAGAGAGAGAGAGAGAGACAGAGAGACAGAGAGAGAGACAGAGAAAGACAGAGAGACAGAGAACTCATTTTTAGTGTCTGACAGCGTGAAAAACACAAGTTTCATTTCTGCTGCCTAGAATCCATCCCTCTGCATTACAGTGTTCATATCAGACTGTAGCCACTAAGGCACAAGCCTATGCCCATCTGTCCCCTGGACACTCAGCCAGTGGGAACATGCTGAAGTGACTCAACCAACCCATCCTTAGGCAGAGCATCCCCAGCAGAGCTCAGACCCTTCTAGTACACCTGAGGGTGGGTGAGGTACAGAATCAAACACTGATGAGCAATCCTCTGATGTTCAAATCCACTGATGAGCAAACATGTCTCTGATAAAACACAGCCTTGTTCTCTACAGGGCTGGGATATTCCAGGATCTGCAAAAGTTCATGCTGCACGAAACAGGGTGGAAAAACTGCTTCATGCATGTGGGACAAGGGAGATGGGGTGGGCTGAGTATGGGGTGCTGTGGATCCAAGCACACAAAATCTCTATTACTTTATTGCCCAGCTACTGAAATGCCAGCAGCCTAAAGGAACCAGATTGGTCCAGGTACAGACTGCAACGTGGCACCACCTAGTGGTAGTTGTCTACCACAAATTCCCAAATGAGCCTACACTACTTGCCGGGAAACCAGTTCCATGCCTTCACTCCCACACTATATGGAGCTGTTGGGTGGCGCATATTTTATCAGAGATTTGGACAGTACAATTGGGGTATGATAGTGTAAGGCAGGTTGGATTTTCTCCAGATACCGCTGTTCCTTACAATGCACAGAGTCATGGCCACAGGGAATTTCTTGCTGGCTGCGTTCTCTCAAGTCCTTCTTCCAACTACTGGGCTTAAGTTTTTCTCTCCTATACCCCGCCCACCATTACTTCTGTTCCTGATGCTTTTATCCTCCACCAGAACAACTCCTTTTTGCCTCATCTCAAATTGGGCTTCTGTCTTCACCGCATCCCGAATCACAGTGAGCTCCTCATCCAAACCAAAAACATTCTCCTTTGTCATCTCAGAAACACCAAGTGTGTAGAGGCTTTTCCTGTAGGGTTTGTTTTACATACTCACCCAGTCAAATGCTGGGCAGAACTGTTAACCCCTGCCTACCCAGGAGCAAAAGTGCATACACGCAAACAAGCACTCCCAGTCTCCCTACCATGCACCCACTCCATGCTGCCCCTAAGCAGACAGGAGGAGGAGGGGTGGAGGTGGAGGAGCTTGGCTCTCTCTGCTGGAGCCCACGCTGCATTATTTCTCCTTACAGCATTTTCAACTCTAAAGGCAGACCAGGCGGGGGCGTGACAAGAGGCAGAGGTCTTTGTCTCTCTTACCTCTTCCACCAAATGCACGCTATCTTCTCTTGGCCTTTGACCCTCTACTCCACCTTTCATGGCTAAGACTACTGAGAAAGGAGTCTCCAGCCACCATCTGTCTCCATTTCCTCGTTTCCCATGACTCATCCCACCTGGTCCAATCACTGACCTCCTAAAACAGTTTTGTTGTTGTTGTTGTTGTTTGTTTTGTTTTGTTTTTTCCCAGAGCCAGACAGGAGGTTCACAACCTCATCCTCTCTCTTCTCAGAGGTCTTCCCTGGAGCCTCTTACCCTCTAAGTGTGGTCTCTTCCCTTCTCATGGCCATCCGTATCAAGTCATCATCTCTTGGACCCCTAATCTAATACCAGCCTTCCTGCTCTAGATCCAGACATCTACCTGCCTTCCCTCAAGGTCAGTTCCCCCATAAGCCTGCTCCTCCTCGCTCCTCCTCGCTCCTCCTCCCAGAGTGCCAAACTGGGAGTCCATGTTTGTGGATATGCACGGCAGCTCCTGTGTAGGCAGACCGTTAACAGTCCTGCCTGGGGCTTGATTGGGTGGATACGTAAAACCTCACTCTCCACTGCTCCAAGATTGAAAGCCAGGTCAGTTACATTTTCAGAAGACAAGTCTCCAGATCTTCCTCCCAGCCATGACACCTACAAAATCCCTTCCCTCCTACCCGTCCATCTAGCCTGTACATCAGCGGTTCTCAACCGGTGTGGGTCGTGATCCCTTTGGGTTGTGTATCAGATATTTACATCATGATTCTTAACAGTGGCAAAGTTACAGCTATGAAGTAGCAATGAACTAATTTTATGGCTGGGGGTCACCACATGAGGACCTATATTAAAGGATTGTGGCATTCGGAAGGTTGAAAACCACTGCTCTACACCCAATTACTCTCATTTCTGCCAGATCACTTCAGAGCATCCAGAAGACTGGATCTTCCAGTCTTGTCCAACTCCACAGAAGTTCCACCGTGCCCTGCTCCAGTTAATCCTCTATAAGAAGCAGTTTCATGGTTGCCCATCAGCTTAGAATTAATTAGGAATTCTCTAACCTGTCATAAAATGTCCCTCATGATCTGGCCTCTATCTTCCTTTATAGCTAAGACTCCCAGTGATGCTCCATACACAGAGTGCCCAAGTTTCATTCAGTTTGGTGCATTGGTGAAGCACCCCCTTCAGGCCTTGACCCTCCCGAAGTGCCTTCACACTCACTGTTTTCCACACCCAAGGTCCCCTTGCTGTCTGGGCCTGTCTGCCTCCCACTTCTATTTAAACAGCAGCTCCTCTTCCAGGAAGCTTCCCCTGCCCAATGGGATGGAGGACTCTGTTTTTGTCTCACTGTCCATATACTTAGTTTAAAAAAAAATCACTATGTATCTAAGATTGTTGCTGAATGTTTATCTATGAATATATTTTACATTGTATCCATATTTGCAAAGGACTTCTGGTACTAGGCAGGTTTTACACGGCTACTGACTCCCAATGTTCAGGCTTCCAACCTGAACTGGCACAGGACACGAAAGCAAGCACACATTCTGGGAGGTGATACCTGTAAGGCTGCAGCTCTGACAAGCTCCCAAGGGTAGCTGGTGTAGCTCAGCTTTGGAGGTAGTGAGCAGTGTGTGATGGGGGTGGGCAAGGCAATGCTGGGTGATGCCTGCCATGGGGTGGATACTGGAAGGCAGCTAACGGGCTGGATGGAATTAGGATCACATACGTGACCATTCTTTAGCAGCTGAAAATTTCCACCCACTGCTTTCCAAGCCCAGAAAGCCAGTGCATCAGCAACACAGTAAAGCTATCTCCTTAGAGTGAGGATGGGGAACACAGATCCATGCCTGCTTGGCCGCCTTCACTTTCTGCTCCAGGGCACCTAGAGTCCCCATCAAGAGCATTATAAAGACACCAAGATGTTATATAATTAACATGGCAACACTGATCTCAAATGTTGAGGATTATTCCAGAAACTGGCATGGCCGATACTTTGAACAGCAAAGTGACTCCAACTAGTGAGATATAAGGAAACCTGGGTTTGTGTGCATTGAGGTATTAAGGGTGGGAACCTGTGGGATTTGAGGGCCACTAAGTCTACATTGGGCAAGCTCACTCTGTATAAAGTGTGTCAAGCCTCCCCAGCTGCTTAAAGAAGTTAACTAGATGAAATAAAACCAGAAACACGTGTACACCCCCTTCTGAAAGCTCCCATGAGGGCGTCTGAAAGACGAGCACAGTCGAAGTGCCAGCTCGCCTGTGTCTACACAACCCAGCGCACGCCTCCGCCGTAAGACAAGCTATTGCTGCCTCTTGACCCATGCCTGCTTCTTTCTCTGGCTCACTCTTAGAGCATCACCGACCCCAGATCTCTTCTCCCAAGGCAGATACTACTTCTGAGAGCTCATAAAGTGCTGCCTGAGAGAAACTTAGGAAATATCAAGATGGAAAGCCAAAACAGGTGTGGAGCTGCACAAAATAGGATTACTCGGGTTTATTGACCAGCTTTCTAAAAGAATGATCTTGGAACACATACACACATACACACACATACACACACACACACACACACACACACACACACACACACACACACGTACACAGACACATATACATATATACACACATTGCCTAACTCCACTTAACCACAGAATATGTTTAAAAAAATGTCTTCAAACACACGTCACAGTGAAATGTGTTTATTTTTATGTTTTATAATGATGGGATTTCATTCATTTTAATTGAACTCGTTCAGAAGTTTTAAGAACCAGATACCATTTGGACAGTTTTCTTGTAGTTTCTGTGAGATAGGAGTCTATCTGAGCAAGATTCAGGGATGTGTTTAAACTTTGACCTCATCTAGGGGTTAGCTCCACGTTTCAAGGAGGGGTCTGCTGAGGAGTTCACGTGGAGGTAAGAAGCAAAAGGCTGTAGATTTGCAAATCTGGAGAACTAGGATTGGGAAGGCCAGGTTAAAATACTTTATATAGTTATTTTGCTTTGAAAAATATATATTTTAAGACCTACCATTTTAACCATCTTAAAGTGTATACTTCAGGGCTCAATGGTTAAGAATACATACCAGTCTTGCAGAGGACCTGAATTCAGGTCCCTGCACCCACACTGGCCAAGGAATCTGACATCCTCTTCCAGCCTCTGTGGGTACTGCACTCACCGTGCACAGACATACACACAGAAACACATTCAAACACATAATTTAAAATAAATAAACTTTTTTTTATTTTAAAGAGCACAGTTCAGTGGCATTAAAACATTCACAATGCTATAACACCCTCATCAGTTCATTTCTAGAACATTTTCATCACTCCAAACAGAAACTTTGTGTACACTGAGTATGAATTCCTACTCTGTCCCTCAGGTACCTGAAAATCTTTCATCTGCTCCCTGTCTCTATGGCATATGTGTTTTATGAAGTGGAATTCTTCAGAATTTACCCTTCTATGTCTATCTGCTCATTTATTCACTTAGTGTAGTGTTTGTAGAGTTTACCCATATACCAGGATACCACTCTTCTTTCAGGCTGAATAATACTTTATTGTAAGATATACCATAACTTGTTTATCAATTCATCTGTTGATCTATAGTTGTGCTGTTCCCATATTTTAGCTGTTATGAATAATAGTGCATAAGTATCTGTTTGTGTTCAGGATTTCTGTTTCTTTAAGTGTGTGCCTAGAAATAAAACTGCTAATAGCCAATATACATATTATACTTAATTATCCCTGTTAGGTACTAGAAAAGGCAATGTTCAATCTGACTATAACACTGTGTGTATATGTTTGTGTATATGTCATGTGCATATATTCTCACATACACATATTTGAAAACTCATATGGAAACCAGAGGTCAACATCAGTAGTCACTCTTCACCTTATGTTTTGAGACAGCGTCTCTTTCTGAAGCTGGAACTCACCATTCTAGCTAGACTGTCTATATAATGTGTTCCAAGGATCTGCCTATCTCCATCTCCACAGTGTTTGGGTTACAGATGGGTACTGTCACATCTGGATTTTTTCATGTGTTCTGCAGGTTTGAACTCAGGTCCTCATGCTTGGGAGGCAAGCTTCTTACTGACTGGACTACCTCCCCAGGCCCTGTAATATCTTTTCATCAAAATTAAGTCCATATTGTTTATTTCCAAAGAAATAACAACATTGCTTTGTGGGTCCGCCTGTTGTAGTGGTGCACACACCTGAGGGAGCCCATGGGAGGAAGATAGTACAAGTTCAGGGGCCAGGCTACACAGTAAGACCCTGTATCAGAAAAAACAAGGGAGGGGGAGAAGGAGAAAAAAGCTACTACTATTATCCCTAGGAATTAGCTACCCCTGTAAGCACAGGCCCCTCTGATCAATAAGAGCCCAGATACCAAAGGATAAGTTACAGGAGGAAAGTGATTTAACACATACTCTAATGAAGTCATTCAATTACAAACACCCATAGAGTCCCAACAGAGACTCATCGGTCTTGCAGATTCAAAGCCTAAAATAGAAGTTCCCCATCCTCACTATCTATCACAATAAATTAGGAAATTTTCTAGATTATACTCTCCTACTCCCACACCCAGGCTGATTGAGTGAATACCTTCAGCCACTGGGCATTAAAAGCTCCCATAGTGACTCTTCTATGCATTTGAGGCTGAGAACCACTGGTTCAGGGCAATGTTTTTCAATTTCTGAACCAGGAACAGAAGCAGCACCTCCTGGGAATTTGCTATAAGTACAAGGGATTGGGCACAGGGGAGACAACTCTGCTGTGGAATAAAGCTCTTGTACATTGGTTTAATAAAATGCTGAGTGGCCAGTAGCCAGGCAGGAAGTATAGGTGGGGCAAACAGACTAAAAGAATTCTGGGAAGAGAAAGGGCAAAGTCAGGGGTCACCAGCCAGACACAGAGGAAGCAAGATGACAAGGCAGACCTGAGAAAGCCACGTGCTAAACATAAATAAAAATTATGGGTTAATTTAAGAGTAAGAGTTAGTCAGTAATAAGCCTGAGCTAATGGCCAAGCAGTTATAAATATTAAGCCTCTTTGTGATTATTTTATAAAAGGCTTCGGGACCGTGGGCCAGGCAGGACACAGAAAAACTTCCAACTACACAACTCAGTGGGTTAAGTTCTGTGCAAGCATGGAGACCTGAATTTAGATTCCCAGGACCCATGCAAAGAGCCCAGTGAGGTGGTTCACACCTATAATCCCAGAACTGGGAGGCAGACACAGGATGATCCCTGGAGCTTGCTGACCCCACAGTCCAGCCAATCAGTGAGCTCCATGTTGAGTGAGAGACCCTACCTCAAAAAATAAGGTAGAGAGCCATAGAATAAGATAATCAGTGTCAACCTGTGGTCTGCACATGCAGATGGCTGGGCACACACACCCTTAGACATATAATCACCTACATATACACATGCATATGAATGTATGCACCACAAACACAAATGGGAAAAATAAATGAATGCTGATTTTTTTATGCCCAGTCCTCTGCAATTACTCAAGTTCTCTAGGGGATTCTGAGACCAACTGTGAAGACCACATGGATCCAAAGAAAGAAGCATCTATTGGACAACAGTATCTTCCCACACATCCTTCACTAGACAATCCCAGAGAGCACTCCAAGGCGGTGGCCCATCAAGGCACAACCAGAGCATTTGGTCATTTGGGCAATCGTTAATTAGTCCACAGGAGGCAGAGCTATTCTTTCAAGAAGGGACCATGGGGGAGTCTTGGAGTGTTCTCTGGTTCGGTCTATTCCTGTCATCTCTAAACGCTTGCTCGCAAGCATAGTCACCACAGCAACCTGAAGGGAAGACTGAAAGCAAATTGTGCACACAGCCAGACGTGGCAGAGCTGTTGATATTTACAAAGAAATGACTGAAAGCAAGTGGAGTGCTGATGAAGGAGAGATGGGGTGCTGGCACGGGTTCCCTATTGAAGAGGGAGAGTTTAGTCCTGACTGTAAGAGAGAGGAAGAAAACAAGGCTGTGGGTGGCTCTTCCCCAGTGGTAGGAAGTGGGTTCGGGGCTGGGAAGGTGTGGTGCCCACCTATAACTGCAATCCCAGAGCGCCAGAGGCAGAGGCAGGAAGACCAGGACCTCCAGGCAGGAAGATCAGGACCACCAACCTCCGCTACTGTTGCAGTTTGAATGTGAAATATCCTCCACAGGCTCATGTGTTTGTACAGTTGGTCTCTAGCTGGTGGAGCTATTTTTGGAAGGCTGTGGAACCTTAGGAAATGGAGCCTTGCTGGAAAAAGAGATGCTAGGAGCTAGCCAGTTTTACAGTCCAGATACACTTCCTTTCCTATCTCTGCTTCCTGACTATAGCAAGTGTGGCCAGCTGCCTGTCCCACCGCCATGCCTTCCGACCATGATGGACTGTGTCCCTTCAAAATGTAAGCCAAAATAAACACTACCTCCACTAAGCTGCTTCTTTGTCAGACATTTGCTCACAAAAACAAGAAAAGTTATAAACATGGGGAAAGTCCACTAGAAGAATATGAATTAAATTGAGTTGTTCTCTCCGGCTTATCATCCATTTATTCTATATGGATGTCATTCCTCCCTGCATCATGGCCGAGGCTAAGCAAGGTGTCCACAAACTGTAATCGCCTGCTATTTCTGATACTGACTCCTCTGTCTACCTCACAGGTATCACATCTGTGTGACCGTGCTGATCTACTTCCTGCCCCTGCTGGTGATTGGCTATGCATACACTGTGGTAGGGATCACACTGTGGGCCAGCGAGATCCCTGGAGACTCCTCCAACCGTTACCATGAGCAGGTCTCTGCCAAACGCAAGGTGAGCAAAGGTCAGGCAGGCATAGCCCACCCTGGCACTGACGGTGGGAGAGCAGGGAGTCCCCAGAGGCAGAAGCCATAAGGCGTCTCTGGACCTCAGGAACAGGCGAGGAAAGCAGGGTCTTTCTTCATGCCCACAAGTACATGTGCACATTCATATACAGTCATACACATGTGCAAACTCTCATATATGCACATAATCATACACATACAAAAGTACTCATCCATACATGCATTTATATACATACACACCAACAATCATATGCATGTACACATCCACATATAGACACTTACACACACACAAATATAAACAGTCATTCACATGCACATATACACACCAAAAACCACTCATACACATATACATATACCCACACATACCCACATGCACACATACATATATAGGCACTCAACATACATACAAATACTCATACACATGTACACACACACACACACACACACACATACCCATGTACATATACACATATTGATGCTTATATACATATACACTCACAAACTTTATACACATATACTCATATGTCCACACAAATACACTCAATCACATAAATTCACACACGTATACATCACATGTGTATTCACTCATATATAGACACATATACTCAAATACACTCATACACATACATACTTATACACAAATACACATATACTCATATATATATTATATATACACTCATGTACTTTCACACAGTCCTTCATGTGCAGATATTCATACACACATTAACATACACATACACATGTATATGCACATATTCATATACATAAACACAAACACATGAGCTATATATACATATGCAAACACACACAAACTCATACACATGTATACTATTCATACACACACACATATATGCATACACTTACACATACACAACTCATACACTCACCTATATACACATACATACAATTCAGACAAGTGCACACAACTCATACACATACACACATGCATACACAAAGCACTTTTGCCTGGGAATTTATAAACAAGAGAAATTGGTCTTCACAGCTCTAGAGGCCAGGAGTCTGGGACCAAGGCAGAGTCCCTGTCTGGTGAGGGCACTTCCTGCTCATGGCAATTGCCTTTGTACTGAGAGCTCTCACAGTAGAAGGCCAAGAGAGCTCCCAGGCCTCTCTTATAAGGGCTTTAATTCCGTCTATAAATCTTTGCTATCAGTGTCTAACTGCTTCCCAAAGGCCCGTGTCTTAATGCTGCCACATGTCACTGGCAGCTGTGATTCAGCATGTGATGGGGCCCGACTTGAACATTCAGGCTTCTGGGTCTCACAGACCTTCCTCAAGCCCCCTTTAAACACTGGACAGGTCCTTACAGGGGCTCTCCAGAGCTCTCCCTCCTTCCCTGTGCTTCAGTCTCCAGACCAAGCACCTTCCCCGACTCTTCCTCCCTGGCCCAGCCCTCTGCTGCCTTCCCTGGGCCTTCTCTCCTGAATCCCATTCACTTCTGCTCACTATCTCTCCCTTGGCTTCTCTGTACACTGCCCAGCAGGGTCACAAAACAGCACATCATAGTCCTCGGAAGGGTTCCCAGTCCACTCTCAGGTTATAATTCTATATATAATTCTACATATCTGGGACGGGTCCAGGAACCTGTAACTCCTAACAAGTCCCTGGTGGCAGTGATGATGGCAGTCTTGGGCCACATGCTGAGAACTGCAACCAGGATCCTTCAGCCTGAATGTCAAAGGTCTCCCAGCTTCCTTAGAAGAGGACATATAAAGAACCCCCCTTCCCACCCACACTGTACGGTGACAGGGAGGGGACAGAAGCCACCCCACAGAAGGACATGCTGATGGACCTGCCTGCCTTGCCCTCTTCCCAGGTGGTCAAAATGATGATCGTGGTCGTGTGCACCTTCGCCATCTGCTGGCTGCCCTTCCATATCTTCTTCCTCCTGCCCTACATCAACCCAGATCTCTACGTTAAGAAGTTCATCCAGCAGGTCTACCTGGCCATCATGTGGCTGGCCATGAGTTCCACCATGTACAACCCCATCATCTACTGCTGCCTCAATGACAGGTGAGGACACTATGCTCACACACCCCAGCCACCACCACCATCAGAAGGGAGTGGTGGGTCTGCAGCAAGCCAACCACACACTCCAAGCCATGCTCACTGGGGCTCTGCAACAGTATGAGCCCAGAGTGGGTTGGTTCTCTTGACCAAAGGAAACAAGTTATCCTTAATTTCATGTATGACATGATTTTTTTTCTGTGTATATGAAATTTTTTATGAGTGGCTAGCTGTGCCTGCAGGTGGAGGCCAGAGGAGGATGTAGGGTACCATGCTCTATCACTCCCCACCTTATTCCCTGGAGACAGAGTCTCTTACTGAACCTAGACCTGGGCTGGCAGCCAGTAAGTCCCAGCGATCTTGCTCTCTCCACACCCCAACACACACACACACACACACACACACACACACACACACACACACACAGAGAGAGAGAGAGAGAGAGAGAGAGAGAGAGAGAGAGAGAGAGAGAGAGAGAGAGTGTTGAGGATATAGGTACTGTACAGATGTAATACAAATTCCTAAATGATCTTAATAAAAAAACCCAGAGCCAGATATTGGGGTAAATGCTGAAAGAACAGAGAGACACAGGAAAAAGTCACAGCCACGTCTCACCTTGCCAACTCCATGAATCCTCTGACTGAAATCCTCCGAGTCCTCACCCGAAAGGGTCCAGCCAAAAAAGCCTTCAGTTGCTGTCTCCTCATGCCTTATATACCTTTCTTGCTGGGGTTAAAGACATGTGATTCCCAAGCACTGGGATTAAAGGTGTGTGCCACCACTGCCTGGCTCTGTTTCTCTCCTAGACTGAGTTAATCTCATGTAGCCTATGTGTGACCTCGAACTCATAGAGATCCAGACAGATCTCTGCCTCCTTTGTGGTGGGGGAGTGGGGGGGGTGGGGAGAGTGGGGGGAGTGGAGGGGGTGGGGGGGTGGGGGGTGGGGGGGGTGGGGGGGTTCAAGACAGAGTTTATCTGTATAGCTTTGGAGCCTGTCCTGGAACTCACTCTGTAAATCAGGCTGGCCTCAAACTCACAGAGATCCACCTGTAGCTGCCTCCCAAGTGCTGGGATTAAAGGCGTGCACCACCACTGCCCGGCAGATCTCTGCCTCCTGAGTGCTAGGATTAAAGGTGTGTGCCACCCCTGCCTGGCATCTATGTTTAATCTAGTGGCTTGTCCTGCTCTCTGATCTTCAGGCATATTTTATTAGGGTACACAATATATCACCACATACAGCCACACCTGACTTTTACATGGGTTCTGGGAACTTGGGTCAGGCCCTCACATTTCTGAAGCAAGGCCCCTAACCCGCTGAGCCATCTCCCCAACATCTGGTCTTCTGATTTTTTAAAAACTGGAGACTAAGTTAGTGGGACTGAGGTCATGTTGTTACTGTTGCACATAGACAAGCCTGCATACTAGATGCTCCTCTCGTCCACCGTTCCAGCGGGGTCACTTCCCCGGATTCGTCTTGCATTTCCAGTAACACAGAAAAGGAAAGGAAGTCAGGGTGTCCACGGTCTGGTTCCTGACCTTACATGACCTGACAGGCTCAGGGAGCCTTCTCTCAGCAGAGGTTAACGCAGACAATCCAGAGAAGGGAGACCCCCCAGGGACTGGCTGTCAGCAGTAAAGAATTCACTGTGGCAGGTAGAACGCACCCAGGACAGGCCTGGGACACCAGGCTGTAGTGTAATTGTCACCCAAAGAAGGATCCAACCTCTATGTGGGGAAGGATGCCGAGACGAAGGGGAAATCCCTGTTACCCCCTTCTCTCTCACCAGTTGGGAAGGGCCCCCTGTAACAGAGACACGTAAGCGCTAGAAGTATGTGAATGACATCTTCTTGAACTTGCTCCTGTGGTCTCTATGCATCTCACAGTTTCATCTTCTAAGAGCTTGATGACCTGTCTCCAGTTTTTTAGGTTAAATCTCCCAGTACATCTTTAAGTAAAGATGTTTCTCCATGTTTAACAAGTGTGGAAACTGAGGCACCCTGATAAAACACCACTGGCAGTCAAGGGTTGAGTCTAGATCCATACTTTTACTGTGAGCCTGGTCTGTTTGTTACCTTTCTATTGCTGAACTAAGACACCCTGGCCAAAGCAGCTTACAGAAGGGTTTATACAGGCCTGTGGTTCCAGAGGAGTAAGAGTCCATCATGGCAAGGAACTGTGGCAGTGGGTAGTAGACATGGAGGCCGGGACAGTGGAGAGCTCACATCCCCAACTGCAAACAGGAAGCAGAAGAATGAACCTGAAATGGCAGAGGCTTTTGAAATCTCAAAAACAATGACATACTTCCTCCAGCAAGACCACACCTTCTAAGTACCAAACAGTACCACCAACCGGGGACTGAATATTCAAATGCCCGAGACTATACTTCTTGTTCAAAACTCACCTGGCAAACAGATCAGTAAATACACACAAATACCTACAGTGTGGAATAGTTTTTGTAGCTGTTCAATTAACCCAACACCTTCTATTCATATATCTGAGGAAACAATCTAATTCTTGGATGTCCCAAAGACAGACGTGATTTCACCTTGACAACTGTCCTTGAGGGGGACTTGTCCTCAACATCTCCAGATGTGAATTAATTTGAATATGTAATGACACAGAATCAGTGTAGGTCCCGTGTTGAGGAGCTGACACCACAGGGTAGAAAGCCCTCTTAAAGCAGGCAGTCCCGGGGCTCACCTCTCCATCCTCTTTCTCCAGGTTCCGTGTGGGCTTCAAACACGCCTTTCGCTGCTGCCCCTTCATCAGTACTGGTGATTATGAGGGGCTGGAAATGAAATCCACCCGCTACCTCCAGACCCAGGGCAGCGTGTACAAGGTCAGCCGCCTGGAGACCACCATCTCCACTGTGGTGGGAGCTCATGAAGAGGAGCCAGAGGAAGGCCCCAAGGCCACCCCCTCATCCCTGGATCTTACCTCCAATGGCTCTTCTCGCAGCAACTCAAAGACCGTGACAGAGAGCTCCAGCTTCTACTCTAACATGCTGGCCTAGGCAGAGGGCACATGTCAAGGGTGCGGCCACCAGCCCATCCTGTGTCCTGATTCATTTATTCATGAAAGTCTTTGATCTGGAATCCATTGGAAATACCCTAACACTGGAGCTTTTGGAAAGGGTCACGATAGTTTAAGGAAAACATTCCATGCTGTATTCAATCTGGATTCCTTCCTGTCCTTGTCCACCATCCTCCATGACTGTGACCCAAGGCAGATCAATGAACTTGTATAAAATGAAAAGGCTGGACTTGATCCCCTACAGTGCATCCCGTGATTCCTGAACTGACTTCATCTGCATGCAGGTGCTCATTTGGGAAGGTGTGCTGCAGTCGTAAATCCAGCAGACCTACCTGCCTGGAGCTTCTGTCTTTCTTCAGTAAAGTCATGCTCAGCCATGTGCAGACTAGCTCACACCTCCAGCCTTCCACAAGACAGTGTGAATAAGAGAAGGCGTGACATAAATCCAAACGAAAGCTGTATCCCCCAGCTAAGCGCACATGAATAGAAAACACATATCCTCCTTTTTGTGACATCTCAATATTTCAGTTCATGTAAACATCATGGGATGGACAACTGTGTTCTTTTCTGCATTGTGTCCCCAATGCAACCAGTTCTGACAGAATATGTCTACAGAGGCCACCTGATGTGTATTCTAACCAAGAGCCAAGAGACCCATGCCAGGCTTGACCTATCTGGGCCTCTTTCCATCTTCGTAAAGCAACAGGGCTGAACCAAATACTCTTAAGTATCCTTTTGAGTCTCAGTGTTCCATGATTTAATGATGTATATGCTTTGTTTTACCTCTCTCTCTCTCTCTCTCTCTCTCTCTCTCTCTCTCTCTCTCTCTCTCTCTCTCACACACACACACACACACACACACACACACACACACACACACACAATTTTTTTTTTAAATGGCAGTCTCAGAAATACTAGGATTGGCAATCCCTAGAGATGGGTATGTGTAAATATTCTCCCATTGATCTCAAAACCCTGATCCAAACATTCCTTCTCCAGGAAGGTTCTGGTCTTTGATAGAGCAGAGGACTCCATAGGAAAGCTTGGATCTCTCCAGCAAGCTGAGTCCATCTCTGAGAGCAGCATCAGGAAGATGAGCGTGTGAGCTTCCTGGCCTGGCTGCTCCTGTCTTCATGCAGAGATCCTAACTCAGATTCTTCGCATTTTGCTACATACAGTGTAGAGTGAGGAGGCTACCCTCTGTGGCTACATTCCTGGAAGGAGGAGGCTTGCATCTTCTCTTCAGACTCTGAATCTTGCCCTCCTGCTCTCCTTTGTTGGTCTCTGTCTATAAGAGATTGAATGGCCCACCAATCCCAAAGGACACTTAGTCTGCCAAGAGCTGGGAACTGAAAGCATCTTGTCCTGATAGTTTCAGGGTCTCCAGCAGGTGAGCACACCGTTTCTGTCTCCCAGAGACACGCCTTGGCCAGATGTGGCTGGAAGCCAAAGCTTCCTGTAACATTCATGAATGTCCTCCTGGTTCAGATAATTGGGTGCACAGAAGCTCCATCTGTCACGTCAGAGAGAACAATGCCACCCACCACCAGGGTTTGTTTGTAGCTTTTGCCAGCCTTGTTGGCTCTAACCCTATGAGGGAATCAGCATGCCTGGGGGAGGCAATGATTGTATAAAAAAATGGTATAAGCCAGTAAAAAGAAACAAAAGGCATATTCTGCAGCTCATCATGGGAAATGTTTAATAAACTAAGTAAATTCTGCTCAATGACACTCTATGAGTGGAAAATAAATGTAGGGGCAACAAAAGTCAATGCCCAAATTGTTAACTATACTTCCAATAAAGAATCTTTCTGCATGTGGATGCAAAGTAACGTGGTTATGAGAAGTACCCAAGAAGAAAACATCAAGTGTTGAAGACATCCCATCTACAGAAGAGAAGGTTAGGGTAAAGTTGGCAAGGGTCTACAGAGTGCCTGCTCTGAACTTTGCCCTGGGCTGAGGACACACAGCTCCTTCCACCCCCAGGAGCATCCTGTGCCTGCCATTCTTGATGCAGCAGTCCTGGTGAAGCCAGGCCGCTCACCAGTTCTGGAGGCACTGAGAAGCAGAATCTTCCTGGGGTTTTAAAGACTGACTTTCAATATACGGACTTAAGCCAAAGGGTGGGGCTCTCAGAGATCCTCTGCAATGGCAGTTCTCTGAGTCAGCCCAGCGGACCTTTAGGACTGAGATGAGCAATTTCATTCCATGTGTGGTAAGAGGGAAGACGAGGTAGACCTGGGCTTTATGGATATGGCAAAGCATCCCTTACAGAGGACCAGTGAGCTTCCCACTACCCCTGCTCCAAAGTCCATTTAATTTGTAGCAATGTCAATTCCCGTGTGTGAGAACACTGTGATTTGTGCTCTGTGCATGGGTCTCTTATTGAAATGTGTCACCCTGTGTTTATCTCCTATGAGTTTCCTTGATGTGCCCTCCAGTAGTGATAGACTGGGAGTCACCCTGGGCCATCCTTCCTGTGTTACCTCTAGCCTGTGGGATCCCAGTGCCATTGGCATGCTCCCTCTGTGCCAGTCTCCTCCCGCCACCATTCTTGGTCAGAAAGGAGCTCTGAAGTGTACCTCATACTCAACAGAACAGAAGGGTGGGGAAGGGACCCTGTGGAAGGAACACCCTTAACCCTTCAGCAGAAGGCTGATACAAAGGGTTGAGTGGATCCTAGGAGAGGAAGGGCTCAGGCCTGGGGAAAAGGCTGTCCATGGAGAGGGGTCTGTGTTTGGGGCCTGGGATGCTAGAAAGAATCTCTTACGGAAATAAAGTTATGCTTTCAGCCAGCTCATGCCTCTGTCTCTTCTCTAGGGAACAGGAAGAAACACTACTGGGGTTGGAGTGGGATGGTAGTAGGCACTCTCACAAACTGTACACCCAGTAGGATGAAACCCAACATCTACTCAACTCTGTGGTGGCATAGGTATGGGCTGGCAAGATCTAGGCTGTGTTTCCAGACTGGGAAACAGGAACTTGGGGTGGGATTATGTGGCAACGCCTATAAATAGAGAGGTGTCAGTTCAAGCTGTCCATGGGCAGATGACAAGGTGGTCAGATGTACAAGAGATGTCCTGGAGGCAAGGTCAAGGCACATCATGCGGGAAGAGAGGGGGGTCCAGCTAAAGGACACAGTGGGAGACGGAGAGGACTTTAGATCACCAATGAATGGAGATAGGGTGTTGGGATTTGAATGAGAAGCATCTCCTATAGGCTTGGGTATTTGAACATTTGGTCCCCAATTGGTTATGGTATTTGAAGAGGTTGTGGAACCTTTGAGAGGTGGAGCCTCACTAACAGATGCACATCACTGGGGAAGGGGCTTTATGGACTCTAACTCTGGAACTGTTAGCTCGAATAAACCGTTTGTTCGATACGTTCTCTAAGTTGCCTTGGTCATGGTGTTTTATCACAACAGAGAAGTAACTATCGCAGAGGGAGAGAAAAACCCAGCATGTGTAGACACTGCTCAAGGGAAACCAACATCTGCCTTAGCAGAAATGGTCAATCTGGCACCCACCATGCTCAGTGACTGCCTGGGGTCTCCTGGAGAAGAGGGAAGGAGGTGTCCACACTTGAACAATGTGGCAGACCCAGAATGCTGCACCTGGGCTGTGGGGAGGGTGTCGGCTGATGGCCTTCCTCGCCCGTTCTTTCTCCAAGCCGATCTGGGCCATGCAGCTGCACAACCGTGTAAGAGCTTCAGTCCAGGCCTCTGCGTTTACTAACATGGCAGGAAACCACTGCAGAGTGGAAACATCAGTGATGATCACTGTGAGCCCTGGCAACCTGCCTCTCCCGATGGGCCACCTCCCATGGGCAGTGCCATCCAGAGAGTCATAAGACACTGGACAGACTTGCAGTGGCAGAGAGAAGGAAAGAGGAAAACAGAGATAGCTACCTGATAAGGCATCAGAAATTAACAACAAAGATGCTCCTTTCTAAATTAAGGCATCTTAGAAAACGATCGCTGGACAAGCTTCAAGGAATCCAGAGTCTCCTTCGAGATCCCCACATCTCACACGGATAATGGTCGCGGGGCGGGAGAGATCCATCTGAATATCCTCTAAAGCATCATTAACCCTATGCTGTCCAGCAAAAAGATAGACCGTGGAATGTTTCTAGGAGAGGGATGAGAAGCCTGAGGCCTTCCGAACTCAGCTAGAGGTAGATGAGCCCCAGAGGAACCAGCCTGGCTGCCAGGAAACAGTTTTGGAATAAAACCACACTTCCTCTCAGGCACCACACGATTTAAAAGCTTTAGACAAAACCTACGAGTTCATGACGAAGGGGTGTGCTCGCTCTTCTCCACGGAAAGACAAGTGTGCCCCATGCATAAGCAATGGTGATGCTTTAGTTACAGGTCAACAGATCACACAGGATGTGGGGGACAGCTACGGAGACCCAAAGATGTTTTCATTTGCTCCAGGAGTGTGTGGCAAGCATCCTAGAGACAGTTACCCCTGGGCTCCCTCAATCCCTTTGGTACAAGAGTGAACAGACCTCCTCAGCTCTGAACCCCAGAGTGGTAGTTCAGTGAAGGAAGGCCCTGAGCACAGGCAGATGAGGTGGGGACACATGGAGAATGTCCCTCTCCATAAATGGAGCATTTGAATGCCACGGGCAATGTTCTAAGACACCAGCACTTATTTCTACCTGTTCAGGAGAGCAGAGGGGAGGGAAAGGCTGAAAATCAGCAACCTCACGGTGCAGACTGAACACAGGTGTCGCCCTGGCTTCCCTCTCAAGCAACATCGCTTGTGAGGAGAAAAGATTGCTAATGAGCACCAAGTGACCAGAGGCTATCAGAGGCAAATGCTGGTGTTGCCTACTCAGCTAGCTCTGGAAACTTCCATCCCAGTTCAAACCTGGGTTCTCTGCACTGCATCTTCTTCTTTTTTTTTTTTTTTTTTTTTTGAACTTTTTTAAAATTTATTTTTAATTTTTAAAATATTTCATTAGATATTTGAGAATTTTGTACATGGTTTGATCATATCCTTCATTCCTCAACACTTCTCAGATCCACCCCACTTTCCTACCCACTCAACTTGGTGTCCATTTTTGTCCCACCCCTATCCAAGGAGCTATTGGCAATTGATAGCCCCTGGGAGAGAGTCCACTTTCCCTAAGATTACAGCCTCTAGTAAGTCAACCACACTGCAGGGGGGGGGCACTCATCCAAGAACCTTTTCCTTTTATTTCCAGTTCATTTTGTTCCTCACTCTTTAATCCAGCACAGCTCCTGTCCCTGGAACACCCCTCCTAACTCCCTCCTTGCTGAAATGTGACCCTCCCTGTCACTAATGGAGAACAGGACATACCTGTCTCCCAGAGATGTCATTTACTGTAACTAACCCCCAACAGGGTGATACTATAAGGAAAGGAAAGGGATTTAGGGAAGTAATTTGCCCTTAAGGATGGTGCCTTTATGGTAGGATTAGTGTCCTTAAAACATGACGTGTGTGTGTGTGTGTGTGTGTGTGTGTGTGTGTGTGTGTGTGTGTGAGAGAGAGAGAGAGAGAGAGAGAGAGAGAGAGAGAGAGAGAGAGAGAGATCGTTTCTCCCACTCAACCATGACACCATCCAAACACCTTCCCTCCATTTTCAATCCCTCCCATAACTCCAACCTCACTCAACCCCCCTCCCCCATTCCCAGTTACTTTTCTAAATTGAGATGATTTGAAGAGCAGGGCTTCAGTGTTAAACCCAAAACTTAAAAGAAGCAGCTGAGGCTTTGGGGAGCCTGTTCCCCGTGTTGGATTACCTCAGTCGGCCTTGTTGCAGGGGGAGGAGCTCTGTCCTGCCTCAACTTGATATGCCATGCAGTGTTCAAGCCCATGGGAGGCCTGCCCCTTTCTGAATGGAGATGGAGGAGGAGTGAATGGGAAGAGAGGTAGATGGGAGTGGGAGGGGGGGACAAGAGGAGAGGAGGGAGGGGAAACTGAGGTCAATAAGTAAAACCAATGAAAAAAGTTAAATGAGTAAATAAATAGAATAAAGTTGTTCATATATTTGGAATTGCTTCTAAAAATTAAGTTGTTTTAATAAAGAATATTATTCTTAAAGCAGGGCATGGTGACACTCAACTTTAATCCCAGCACTCAGGAGGCAGAGGCAGGCAGGATTTCAGAGTTTGAGGTCAGCCTGGTGTACAGAATGAGTTCCAGGACAGTCAGGGCTACTCAGAGAAACCCTGTCTTGGAAAAAATAAATAAATAAAATGAAAAAATAAACACATAAACAAAGAATATTACTCATTTAGTTTTAATGTAGAAGGTGAAAATGCTTCCCAAAGAGACTCTACCAACTTTTATTTCACTTGAAGCCAACACTTGTTTCCCCAACCCCCCCACCAAGTGTAGACGTTTTAGAACTTTTTAGTGTGTGCTAATTTAATGGGGAAAAAATGCTTTGTTTTAATTACATTTTTATTACTGGAGATTGTACTTATTCTTTGCTGGCTCTGTATCATTAAACATTTGTATAGTTAAAGGAAAAAGGAAAAGAAGCAGCTGAGGCAAAGATGACACTGACGTTATGCACCAGTGTATTATTACTTACTGTCGTGGTTTGAGAGAAAATGGCCTCCAAATGGAGCGACACTATTAGAAGGTGTGGCTTCGTTGGAGTAGGTAGACCCTTGTTGGAGGAAGTGTGTCACTGTGGAGGTGAGCTTTGAGGTCTCATAGATGCTCAAGATTCCACCCAGTGCCTCAGTTCACTTCGTGTTGCCTTTGGATCAAGATCTAAGGACTCTCAACTCCAGCACCATGTCTGCCTGCGTGCCACCATGCTTCCTGCTGTAATGATAATGGACTAAACCTCTGAACTGTAAGCCAGCCACCTCAACTAAATGTTTTCCTTTATAAGAGTTGCCGTGGTCCACCTGGGGATGAAAACTTGAGGGATTAGGGTGAGGGGTAGATGGAAGGGGAGAGTACTGAAAGATGACTGGAAAGGGAGTATGTTTGGGGGTCAGGTAGAAACCTGATACAAGGGAAACTCCCACGAATCTGCAAGGACGACCCCAGCTAAGACTCCTAGCAATAGTGAATATGTAGCCTAAACTGGCCATCTCCTGTGATCAGATTGGTGGCTCCCCCAATTGTTATCAGAGAGCCTTCATCCAGTAACTAATAGAAACAGATGCAGAGACCCACAGCTAAACATTAGGCCAAGCTCAAGGAATCCTGCTGAAGAGAGGGAGGAAGGATTGTGGCAGCCAGATAGGTCAAGGACATCACAAGAAAACTCACTTACCTGGTCTCATAGGGACTCACAGAGTCTGAACCGACAACCAGGGAGACTGCATGGAACTGATCTAGGCCCTCTACATATATGTGACAGTTGTGTAGTTTGGTCTACTTGTGGGACTCTTAACAGTGGGAACAGAGGCTGTCTCTAACACTTTGGCTGGCTCTTAGGAACCTATTCCTCATACTGGATTGCCTTGCCCAGCCTTAATACAAGGGGAGGTGCTTAGTCTTACTACAACTTGATAATGCCACACTTTGTTGACACCCATGGGAGGCTTACCCCTTTCTGAACAGAAACAGGAGAAGTAGATTAAGGAATGGAACAGAGGAGAAGGGGGAGGGAATGGGAAGAGACGAGGAGGGGGGACTTCAGTCAGGATGTAAAATAAATTAAACTTTAAAATATTTTAAAAAGAGTTGCTGTGGCCACGATGTCTCTTTACAGCAATAGAAACCCTAACTAAGACACTTACTTTTCTTGCTGCTATGATAAAACATTCTGACAAGTACAACTTATGGGAGGCAGGGTTTCTTTTGACTGACCCTTCAAGGGTATATATAGTCCATCATGGTGGGAAAGCCCTGATGGCAGGGGCTTGAGGAGCCGATCACACTGCATCTGCAGCCAGGAAGCAGAAAGCAATGAGCGCCATGCTCAGCTCGCTCTCTCCTTTTTCACAATCTCGGTTCCCAGCCCAGGGAACAGTTAAAATGAGTATTCCCACATCAGTTAACTCAGTCATGATAATCCCTGACAGAATAAGAGACTGAGTACTCAGTCCTATGTGGGATGCCTGTAGTCATCTCTCCTCCTAACCAAGGCAGAGGACATCATGGACAAGAGTGTAGAAAGGATAGAAGGGTCACAGGATGGGGAGGACTGCTAAGAAATGCTGTCTTCTGGTCACGACATGGCTACCACACATTCATAAACCCACAGCTGCTGTGGCTACCTGCGCAAGATCGAGCTAGCCAAAATTCTGGCACAGACGGCGTAGGCCTTACTCTAGCTATTGGCAGCTGATGGTTTCACTCTGTTTTGAGGGTGTGGCACTCAGAGGATTACCATGGCAGATGGCCCCACCCCTAAGCACATATGGGCAGGAGAGGCTGGACTTCATGGGTCTTTAAAAATACATAAAATTGGAAAAAATAGGGAATATGAGGAAAGTTGGAGGAGGGATTGGGCCAGTAGATATAATCACATTTCATTTTATACATGTATGAAATGATCAAGAATACCATTTTTTAAAAATGATCCCTCCCAGACATTCTCAGAGGCTAACCATCATCTAGACAATTCCTCACAGGAGGCTTGTCTCTTAGGGGACTCAAGATCTAAAGCTGACAACTGGTATTAATGACCCCCACAGCTTGCAGTGAACTCAGCAGAATCCTCCTCAGCCAGTCACCGTGACTGAGTGCCATTTCCCCTTTCTTCAGTGTCTTCCCCGTGCTTGAGACCACTTCGTTCCTCCGTGCCGTATTGCCTGCACTGTGTCTGTGCCCTGAGCAGAGTGGAGACACAGCTAGGTCCCTTGGCTTTTGCTTGGCAGAGCAGATCACATTAGTGAACGGACCATATGTGCTGGTATGCTTAAAACTAGTTTGAAGACCCCAAATGTTGAAGGACAGGGCTAACTTCTTCCCTCTCTCCACCTTAAATGAAATATGATAACAAGCCCTTTGCTCTACATCTCTGGGGTCATGAACTTTATGTACATTAGCAAGATTGATCCCCACACGCCATGAAGCCAATGTTAATTGTCCTTAGTATGAGAATAATGGGGTATCATTTAAGTAACTTGCCTAATATCCCACTGATGGAACACAATTGCCACTGATACCCAACTCCAATGCCCAGAGTCCAAAGCAAATCCCCTTGCTGTCCCCTGTATTCCTCACAGTGCTGTGGTGTACCCCAATAAAGCTTATCTGAGGATCAGAAGGAAAAGCCAGCCACTGCAGTAAACATAGAAGTCAGGCAATGGAGCACACACCCTTAATCCTAGCATTCAGGAGGCAGAGATCCATCTGGATCTCTGTAAGTTCAAGACCACACTGGGAACAGAACCAGGGGTGGTAGCACACACCTTTAATTCCAACACTAGTTAACCATAGAGGTCTGGGGGTCTGTACAGACAGACAGGAAGTGACAGAGCTGGGCAGAGAGAGGAAGTGATGTAGCTGGGCAGAGAGAGGAAGTGAGATGGCAGGGACAGAAAGGCATGTTAGGCGTGGGGATACAGGAAGTAGGTCTCTCTCTGGAGGCTGAGGAGTTGGTGAGGTGAGGTTGGCTGTGGCTTGTCCTATTCCTCTGATCTCTCAGTTTTAACCCTAATGTCTGGCTCTGGGTTTTTAATTAATAAGCCCATTTAGCAATTCATTTTACACAGGGGCATTTCTCTTGAAGTTGCCATAGTCTGGGTGGGTCTGACCTCCCTGGACGCATTGCCAGGAAGTTAGTTCATGAAGTGGCATTTTCAGAAGCAGAAAATTTTCATAGGATCATCGGAAGAAGATTCCAAAGGGTAAACTGTCCTCATGTGTGTACCTGTTTCTGGAGTCAACTGCGTAGCCAGGCCCTAATCTTGGTGTTCAGAGACCTCAGCAAATACGTCCAGCTGCAATTAATCTTGGCACCTTCAGTCTTGATAAAAATTCCCTAGATGATGCATTTCTTTAGAGGATAAAGGCTTACAATAGAGAAGTCACTGGGAAAGATAATATACTTGAAACAAGCAACGGCCATGTCCCGCCCTCCAGCCAGGCTTACTTGGGTACTGGAGGCAGAGAAAGGTAGATCCAGACCTCTTGATTATTTATGGAGCACACTAAAGGGTATCCTGGAGCCAAGTTGTACCAGAACATTACCTAAAAGGTTATGCAAAGACTTTCTGAGTCAGGGGAGAAGGGTGAAGTCAGAACTCAAGCAAAGGAGCCAAGGGCACCAGCTTAATGGTTTTCAAATCACAGTGGAATGAAAGGCTTCCCATAGTCCAGGTTCCTAGCCTCATCCTCAGAGTGTTGGATGTAGTAAGTCACCACTAAGCCCAGGAACTGCATTTAGTCAGCACATGAGTAACTACTGTGCAGATGACCGTGGGACTGCTAGAGTGGCTGAATTGAAACAGAAAATGGTTTAAAGGTCTGCAGGGATGGGATTCAAAGCGAAGGGTGGATTGTAACCAAGGAAATGGACCGCTATTTTCCCAATACACAGGCTTGCCTCTCTGAGCAAAAGCAGAAGCCCAAAGGTCTGGCATGTGGATTTGGTTAGGAGCAAGGTTTCAGGTTCAACCCCACAAGAGAGAGGGTTACAATAGGAGCAGACATGGGGAGGTGGGGTTACAACTCAGTCCTCCTCTATCCCATGTGGCCAAATTTTCAATGTTTTCTTCCAGCATTTCAATATTATTCCTCTGATACAAGAAACCTCCATATCGCCCACCTGCCCCCTACCCTAGTTTAGTCTTCCTTTCTGAAAGTTTGCAAAATCAAAACAGGTGTGTTATCTCCACTGTCTAGATTCCCAGGCAGACATGATAGCCATGAACTATGATAGACCTTTAAACCTTATCCAGTCTTTAAACTATGTCCAACTCAGAAGGGAATTGTCTGGCTTCCCTAAATTCTGTAACAAGTCTCAGTGCCTTTTATAGGAAGGTGTGCCGCTTATTTTTGTGGCCGTAATAAAACACCATGACCAAAAGCAACTTAGAGAAGGAGGAGTTGATTCTGGCTTCAGGCTCCAGAGGGAGAGTCCATGACCGTCGGGGAACCACGGCAGCAGGCAGGCAGCCGAAAGATCATATCTTCAACCACACACACGCAAACAGTGAACGGGAAGTGGGGCACGGTTGTAAACTCTCCAAGCCCACCCCCAGATGTGCCCCCTCCAGCAAGGCTCCAGCTCCTCGAGGCTCCACAGTCCCAGAGAGCATCAGCAACCTGGGAACCAGTGTTTGAGGATGTGAGCCTAGGGGGATCCTCCTTATGAAAACTTCCACAGGTATTTCATTTTTGTTTCATTCTAACACTACACCCAGTTTCAGGACCACGTCAGTTATTCAGAGCTTTCCACCAACACTAAACTTAGATGTGTGTCCAAGCTAGAGCAAGGTCTATATATCATAGCAATGTTGCTTATGTGGACAGTGAAAAATATAAAGCAAAAAATAACCAAGGCAAATGCTGTTGAGGTGGGACACATTTCCTTTTTACAAGTGAATAAAAAAGACTGTAAACTTCAACAGTCCCCGGTCTCAGCCCTCTTCAGGTAACATTGCTAAGTCCCCTCATGACAAGAATAACGTCAGAGGCAGGCTTCAGGACTTGGCTACCCAATGACAACAGGGATAATTGTAACATGTCCTGAAACTCACCCTTCCAACAAACACTTACCAAATCTCTAGAAATGGTCCCTCACAGATCATGACTTGCTGACCAGAAGGGCACACTGGTGCTTCTACACTATAGAAATAACCTCCAATGGTCATTGTGACCGGAAATATGAATCTTCCTTTTAGCCAAAGGACGCCTAGCCTTCACTCTTTCATTCTTGGACCCACAGTGCAGCAAGATGTGTGCTGAGCATTAGGCTGAAGAAGGCATGAAAAGAGCCCAAGTTCCCAGAGAAAACAGCTTGCAGGCTAATGGCTATGTCAGCCTAGCAGCCCAATGATAAGAATGTAACTAAAATCTGATACAGGGAGTTTTTAAAAAAGAAATGGCCATTTATTTGAGCTTAGAGAAAAAGAATTGGGTGTTGGATTTGAGGTCAGAGAAGTGAGCTCTGAGAAAGTGAGATCCTGGGGAAGAGTGGGCATCAATGAGAAGAGGTAGAGAATATCCCAAGCACAAGAAATGGAAAGCTGTGTGACCAGGACAATGGCGTATTTGAGCTACTGGAAAATAACTAAACAACCAAACAAGACCAATGTCTGTGTGGAAGAGGTAGGGGGAGTAGGGGGAGGTGAGGCTGAAAAGAGAGAGGGGGGAAATGAGTCAGAGACCCTTGTAAGCCCTGAAAACAATTTGGATCTTTAGTCTTAGAGCAAAGGATACCACCAAAGGACTTGGGAGCTGACAGCAGCAATCTAATTTTAGAAAAGGGCATGATGGTGGCATAGAGACCAATTAGGAGGCAATTTCTGTGGTCTATTTGGAGGTGGGGGGAGAGATAGAATGATGCTGACCTCTGAGAGTGATAGGCATCTCTAGGTCCAGATGGGATTGACCTAGGAACTAAGATGTGGACCAATCAACCGTCACCAAAAGTCAATCTAAGGGGTTGAAGTAAAGATGCAGACAGAGGAGACCTGAGCAAGTAAAAGTAAATTTACTAAAAAGCAGGAAAGGGTCCATAAGATGGATCAGTGGATAATGATGCTTGCCATCAAGGCCAACCTGAGTTCAATTTCTGGAACCAAAATAGTAAGCAAGAATTGATACCTGTAAGTCGTCTTCTGACCTACGTACTAAGACACTATCCTCACTAGGTTTCCATTACTGTGATAAGACCACAACCAACAGCAACTTGGGGGGGGGGAGGGAGTTTATTTGACTCATACATATACAACTTGACCACAGTCCATCACTGAGGGAAGCCAAGGTAGGAACTCAAGCAAGGCTGGAACATTGGCTTGCTCCCCACAGCTTGCTCAGCCTCCTTTCTTATACAACCCTGGCCCACCTGACCTGGGGTGGCACTGCCCACAGTGAGTGGAGCCCTCTCACATTAACTACCAATCAAGAAAATAACCCACAGACATGCCCACAAGCCAATCTGATGGTGGCAATCCCTTAACTGTGGTTTCCTCTTCCTAAATCACTCTCATTTGTGTCAAATTACCCCCAAAATAAATAAATAAATAAATAAATAAATAAATAAATAAATAAATAAATAAATAAATAAATATAAATAAATAAATAAATAAATAAATAAATAAATAAATAAATAAATACTAACCAGCACAGACTCCCATATTCAGTTACGGTCCCTGGGGACTTTCCCTGGGACTTCTAACAGAAACTGGACAAAGATCAGGGTAATTTTTATTGAGATTGGTTCATTCTCTGGAAATATTACATGCCAAAGAAGAATCTATACACTCTATGCATGTCCCCTTACCCAACTGGGGAGATGATCAGAGTGGAATGGTCAAGTGCCCCTGCTCATTATTTCTTAAACTTGGCTTGGTTTGCCAGCCATTGGCCTTGGCTAGATCTGCTAATACCAAGTGCAGCTGGGTTCACTAGCTGGTAACTAAACCATGCTCGCTCTTTTCACACGTATAGGAACAGCCTGTCTTTTACCATGTGCCTTGTCTTTACTGCCTGTGTAGCAGGAGCTAAGCCCTACCACAGCTCCCAAGATACACCTGTAGCATTCCTTGGTTACCTCATCTTTAGTTCCCTGTTCACTTAGGCAACCTGAAGTGGTTTCTTTACTGGAGTAGGTGAGGGTATTTTAGAAGTCCTCCTTCTCTGCTTACAATTTAGTCTGCTGTCATTAGCAACATTAGGTACAGGGATATGGGAAAGCGTGACAGTGTCGTATGTATGATCCTCAAGGTAGGCTCAATGGGAGCCAGTAGGAACCTGCAGAGATTGGCTTGTTTTCCTTGGAGGCCAGCCCTCTTATCTAGCCACCTTCATGATCTCATACACAGCTGCCATCCCTCCTAATTTACCTTCCTCAGTGTTCCAGGCCTTGGTTTTTGCCTCACCTAACCTTTTAACCCTAAATCTGTTTTCACTACATCAGAATCTCAAACTAAAAGAGTGAGGGGGGGGGGGAAGCAGATGGACTTAAGCAGTTTGCTTTGGTGTTCCACCACTGGATTACACTGTGGGGAAGAGGGAGATTCCAGAAGGAAATTTAACATTTCTTGTGTAGGCTGTTGAATGATAGAGCCGTTCCTGGGAACAAAGACCATTAGGACACTAATCATGGGGGAAGGCTTAGAAACATAAGCTTGATCTCAAGCGTGCTGGATGTAAGATAACGATAAAGACATCCAAGGAAATGCCAAGGAAGACATTGGATATGCCGGCCTGCAGTTAAGTGAGCAGTCTGACTACGAACAGCAATCTACGAGTCAATTATAGATGGCAGCTGATGCTCTGAGCATAAGTAAGGAAATCACCAGCAAATCCCAACAGCTGTATAGAAGAGTCAGAGTCACTAAAGAGAGGAGAAGCAAACCAAGGGAATTTGGTGTCTTCCAAGTCAATGAAAGGTGAAGAGGTCTGGGGTATGAGGACCAACAGCTAGAGCCAGCAGGGAAACACTAAGTGCCCAAGAGGTCTAGTGATGGAGAGATCGGTGCTAGACTTAACAAGGGCTGTGGGAATGGAATCAGGAGATAGAGCAGATCACAGACAGTGAAGAAAGAATGCCTGATAAAGAAATACAGACCCGGGGCTGGAGAGATAGCTCGGTGGTTAAGAGCACTAGCTGCTCTTGCAGACGAACTGGGTTCAATTCAAGCACCCATATAACAACTCATAGACATCTGTAACTCTGGTACCAAAGGATCTAATATCTATCCTCTTCTGGCCTCCACAGGCAATGAATGCATGTGGTGCAATACACTTATACACATAAAATAAAAATAAATATATGTAAACAAAAAGACAGAAATACAGACCCAAACATACAGAGCTCCTAATTTAGGAGAGAATGAACAACATGGTGTCTAGGGATGAAGAGATGGCTCATTGCTTAAGAGTGTGTTGCTCTTGCAAAGGACACACATTCAGTTCCCAGGACCTATTGTCAGGCAGTTCCTCGTGGTGGGTAACTCCAGCTCCAGAGGAAATCAGGCACTCTCTCCCTGACCTCCATAGACACTGCAGTCATGTGCCTAGACACCTACACACATCTACATATAATCTTAAAGTTAAAATAAAATTGGCCTCCAGACTTCCCACATCTTCCTCCAGGGTCTAGCCTCATAAGTGTAGTCTTCACGCCTCATCAGGGAAACTTCTCTTCGCAACAGACAGGGATCACTACAGAAGACCACAACCAATCAATATTTAGAGTTGTGGAGCTCAGTCCCAATGGATACATCTACAAAACACTCTCATACCAGGGAGCATTTCAGAAGAGGGGGCAGACAGATTGTAAGGGACAGAGGATCAGGGAGTTTGCTGTGAGGTTAGTTCCCTAGTAACAACAGAAGCTGTACCCATACATGTCTCACCAACATGACCACAAACATGAGCTGAACAAGGAGGACACCGATGAACATCTTATACTGGTCAGGGAAAATCCCATGATGCCCCAACACTACTCAAAGAACTACAGGCAACTGAGTAAATCTGAGAGCAAAGGAGGTGGTCCTCCCCAGGGAAGAGCACACCAACTAGTTGCCCAGTGTCAAACAGCCAGCCCTGAAAACATACACACAAGTAACATTATATGGACTCAACAGGCTATATTTAGGAATATAGATGTATATACAAATACATATGGTCATGTAATAACAATTGATGAAAAAGAGGCCACAAATTTGAAGGAAAGCAGGAAGAGGTACATGGGAGGGTTTGTAGGGAGGGAAGGAAAGGGAAAAATGTTGAAATTAAAATACAACTTCAGCATTTTTTAAGAATTAAAATTAAATCTTAAAACAAAAAGAATATGCTACAATAAGACCAGGCATATACCATCATATCAAGGCTGGACGAGGTGACCCAGTAGGAGGGAAAAGGTCCCACAAGCAGGCAAAAGAGTCAGAGACAGCCCCCAGCTCCCACAAGAACACCAAGCTACTCAGCCACAGCATATGTGTAGAGGATCTAGGTCAGACCCCTGCAGGCTCCCGAATATGCTGTGTTTGGTTGCTGTCCCTGGGAGGCCTGGTCTTTTCTGAGGGGAGACAGAGGGGGTTAGATCTGGGGAAGGTAGGGGGAGACTGGGGGAGGGGAGGGACAGGTAAGTGGGGTCAGGCTGTAATATATATGAGAGAAGAATAAAAACATGTAAGTTTTAAAAAGAAAGAATATAGCTGGGTGTGGTGGTACACACCTTTAATCCCAACACCTGGAGGGCTCTCTAGGTAGATCTCTGTTTGAAGCCAGCCTAGTCTATAGTGAGTTCTAGGTCAGCCAGAGCTATAGTACTGAGGCCACATCTTAACAACAAATTAATAAAAATAAATATAAGAATTTTAAAAAATAACTCAGTAGCAAGAGAAAGCATGGAGCCATGGAAAGGTTTTCAATTGGCATCTGTTATTCAACAGAAGACTTGAATTTACTTCCTGTGGAGATGACTCTTTTGAGACAGAGCAGCTCAGTTTATAGGAGGGAAAGGTAAGAACTCTTAGCAAACCACTTCTGGGAAAGCAGGATGTCATTATGCTGAGCACGGAGGGAACGGAGGGGACAAAGGGTGAAGGTGTCTCAATGGCAGACTCTCAGAAAAGCTCCCCTAGATGATTGTTTCAATTTCCTCTGAGAAGCAGAAAGTGAGGTCTATCATGGACGTGGTCAGAGGTTATGCCGCACGCTACGAGCAGAGACTAGCGCAAATCTCTAGACAGTGTGAGTCAGCAGGTTCGGAGAGGTGCCTCCAAACCCTGACAAACACTACTGATTCTGATTATGGGACCAGGCTTTGAGAAACACAGGCCCCAGCTATGAAGATAGCCATTTTCTGACCCCACCTGAAACCCACTATAAAGAATGGAATAAAGGCTGGGGGGTCCCCAGGTGGCACCTACCACCAAGACTGACCATCTGAATCCAATCCCCAGAAACCACACTGTGGAAACAGAAAACCAACTCCTTCAAGCTGGTCTCAGACCACCACACGTGCACTGTGGCATGATCGTGTGTGTGTGTGTGTGTGTGTGTGTGTGTGTGTGTGTGTGTGTGTGTGTATTTAGGGTGTATCTCAACTGCCAGAGTGCTTGCCTAGCATCACAAAACCCTGACTTCGAATTCTAGCCCCTCATAAGCTGGGCTTTGCAGTGAACACTTACCACCACCACCACCAGGAGGATCAAGAGTTTGAGGTCATCTGTGGCTACAGAGAAAGCTGGAGGCCAACCTGGGCTACACCAGACTATGTCTGAAATAAAAGCTCCCAAGGATGTTGTAATAGCACACACAGTAGTGTTTGTGGTACTATGTCCCCACATAGTCGCCTCTCCCTGGGGTCTGTTTGATTAGATAGCTCAGGAGCAACTATCCCTGACCTTCTGGGGAGAGTTAGTAAATCTTTTTCGTTACCAGTGTTAAATGGGCTCCTTTAAAGACATTGCACCTTTCCACTCACAACATAGGGATTTTGGATGCAACATTATTTCCTTTCCTCTGCAAACGTTTCATATTTCATATTCGAGTCTTGAAACTCACCAGCAATTTGCTCTAACAGCTTAACCTAAAAACTGCCCATAATTGGAACCTTCCATGTTTTGTTGTGGGATGATGCTGCATCTGTGTTTGCATTGGCTTAATCGACCTCTTAACGGTGGGACCTGAGGAAGCACCATCAGCAGGCAGAGCTCCGGTCCCCAACCTGTAGGGAAGGCCCAGGCATTCTCCTGGCACACCTCCCACATGATGCTACAGAGCTGCAGACTTAACCCAGAACTCTCTGCTGTTGTTCTGATTTTTTCTTCTCTAACATCACTTTTGATTTTGATTGTGCTCAGTATCTTCTCACATATCATAGTAAACTGGTCTCCTCTTTATACACTCTCATCCTCAGCGAAAGGCATTGAGGAAGCCATTGGCATTAATATCAAAAGTGGCTTCGATCTTAGCCACATAATGGAGGTGTGTAACAAGCTCGGCCGTGGCTGGGTCACCATCATGTGGCTGCATGGGCACAGAAGTCTGGTTGTCAGAGCAGGCGAGCATCTTAGCGGTGGGGATGGAATGTTGTGGCTACTGAAGACAGTGATGACCCCACCGGCAATCTCAACACCAAGGAAATGGGAAAGGTAAGGTCTGAGTCTGAAAGCTTGGTCCTCACCTCTGATGGCATTTGGGAAGCAAAGGCAACTTGGGGAAGAAAGACCTAGCTAGAAGGAAGTGGGTCACCAGGCAGTGGGTCCTCAGAACACCTCATCCCTGACCACTTCCTGCCTCTCCCTCTGCTTCCTGTCCCATGAGATGACCTGGTTTGCTCTCTGGAATGCTATCTGCCACGATGCCATGAAGTTCAGCCTCACCTAAGGCCACAGCAACAGAACCAGTTGACCACTGAATGAAACCTCTGAGACTGAGCTGAATAAGGCTTTCTAAATCCTTCTAGATGGCTTTGCTCTTAGTTACAGTGGTGAAAAGCCTGATTAACATGGGGACTGAGTGAACAAGAGCAGTGATTTGTCTCCAAGCAGAATGGCTGCCTGGGCAGGTGTACTGCAAGCCACTGTCTCTCCAGGGAAGGTGTTCTTATTCAGTCCTTTTCCGCTGAAGAAGTCTTGAAGCTTCTGGATCTTAAGGGTATGTCTAGGGCTGCTGTTGTCAGAGAAAGGCTACTCCGTGAGATGAAGAGTCATGGGAATAGCATGCCAGAGCAAGCAGGGGCTGTACAGATGTTGTTGTGGACAATCAGAATATCCGTCTGAACTCATGGAACAACTTTCAGAAAAATACAACAAATATTTTAAAAATCAAGAACCAGCATTGGGGAGATGGCTCAGCAGGTAAACATTCAATTCCCCAGCACCTACATACAAAGCCATGTGTGGTCATGTGTGTCTGTGGTCCCGGGGCTGGGAGGCGGAGGCTGGATGATTACTGATGCTTTCTGGCCAATCAATCAACCCGAACCACTGAATTCCTGATTCAGTGAGAGACCCTGTCTCAAAACAACCAGGAGACCAGGAACAGGAGGAGACACTTAATGTTCACCTCTGGCGACCGAGTGCACACACACATGCAAATGTGGGCATGCTGGTGAATACAAACAGGAACATATACACATGGGGACATCACACACACACACACACACACACACACACACACACACACACACACGAACAACTTCCAATGAAGAGCCCAATAAACCCTGCATATTGCTAATGATTGATCATTAACAGGCTAGCTCACACCTTGATCTTTATAGCATTCTTGTACACGGCAGCCTAGCCAGACATCTTGGTACAGGGCTGTTGGAATCTTTAGAAAACTCTAATGTGACTTTTTGGGTACCAAATTTTATTAACTCTTGATAATTCACTTAGTAGTTAGTAAACAAAGTACTTGCCTATACGAGCTTGAGTTTTACTTTTTATTACGTGTTCCCTGTTCACAGGATATATCCTCATGTCTTACTGGATGTCCAAGAAACTTACCTAAGATGGGCACTCTAAAGAGTGTGCAGTCCAGTCATTCCAAAGTCCCCTCTGCTCTATCTTTTAATTCAATAAGGGTATCAGACAGTCCCATGCTGGGTCACACTGACTGGCTCCTGTTGGCCACTTTCATGGAGTTGTGCCCATGCTCTTGGCTTCAGATAAACAAAATCCACTTCTGCATTAGCTGTAACCACTGCAGGTACTATGCTGCGTATCATTATGTAATCTGTATGTGACTTTTACATAATCTGAATCCTGATGAGAGTTGATATCCATTTCATCTACTAAACACCAATCACCCTTTGAAGGGCTCAGCCCACTTGGCCTCATTTATGTTCACTAGCCCCTAGGGAGAAAGGGGCTATTATTAACCCATTTCTTCCCAAGGTTTTACTCCACACTCCTTAAATAACTTCTGCATGAAAATTTCTTCTGTCATGTAGTGCCAGGAACTTTCTGACTCTCTTGGGGGAAGTAGTCAGCTTCCACTTTCCTGGTCCAGAGTTCTGTGCTGCTGATTGGTTGCCTTTCATCCCTGGATTCTAGGAAGTGCACAGGAGATGCTGGCCCTCACCCAGCTGTGGCATCTAATCATCAGTGGACCAGAATCCACTTACTTACCTTTGTCCTTACTTCCTGTCTCCACTTTATTTGCTGGGTTACACTGAACCTTGCTATCGACTGTCTCGGAACTCTTGGGAAAGAGTCAAAACAGAACCAGATACAATTAAACAAATGAAAGTACACCGTGAGCTTATTCTAAGAGTCCTGGGCTGAGGAGTCCATGGTAGGGATTAGGAACAACACCCACCACTCTGGATGAGTTAGAAATCTTTTTTTAAGACAGTCTCATTCACTATGTGTGTATCCCAGACTGGCCCAGGGTTAGTCATCTTCCTGCCTCTGCCTTCCAAAAGCTGGGAATGAGAAGTTTGTGCCGCCATACCTTGTAATGTTCATATATCTAAAGCTGATGGAGTTCCTAAAGGATGTGAAATTCCCCTATTATAGAATATTACAGAATTGTGCTGAAATCAGTTATTGTGTAATTCTTACCATAGTATGGATATATCGTTGTTTGAAGAAAAATATTTTCTCTATTAAATGATTTGAATTTAGACGGGCATGTATGCCTGGGATCAAGAGGGCAAGGGATGATGTCACTATTGTACTTGTTTCTCCTGGCAAATGAGTCCAGCTGCCCACAAGGGTCAACAGATGAGCAAAACCTTGAACTTCATTCAGAATAAGCAAGCTACACTGTAACCCTCCCTTCACCTAAGGGGATTGGTACCGTCAGCTGTTCTCAAGCTGGAGATCTAGAAATGCCAAGCGCTTTGCTTCAACAGCTGTGGTGCAAACACAACATTGCTGTCTCCATGGCATACCCAGATTACCTTGGAAGGCGCACTATAAAGTCTAATAACACGAGGTCGAGAGATGGCTCAGTGGTTAGAATCTCTGGCTGCTGTTGCAGAGGACCTAGGTTGAAGTCCTCCCAGCACCTACATGGCAGATCACAACCACCTGCAACTCCAGTTTCAGGGGATCCAACACCATATTCTGGTCTCCACTGGCACCAGGCACGTACGTTGTGGGTGTACACACAGACAACCAGGCATTCATATGTTGCTGGGGATTTTTGCTCTTTTACCCTTTTGGGGGGCCTGCCACCAGCTCCCAAATAAATCACACACAGAGGCTTATTTTTACTTATAAATGCCCAGTCCTAGCTTAGCTTGTTTCTAGCTAGCTTTTCTTAACTTTAATTATCCCATCTATCTTTTGCCTCTGGGCTTTTCCCATTCTCTTACTTCTGTAAATCTTACTCTTACTCCATGGCTTGCTGTATAGCTGGGTGGCTGGCCCCTGAAGTCTCCCTCCTTCTCTGGCTACTTCTTCTTCTCATCTCTTTTCTTCCTCCTCCTTTTCCCAGATTTCTCCTGCCATATATTCTCTCTGCCTGACAGCCCTACCTGTCTCTCTCTCCTGCCTTGCTATTGGCCATTCAGTTCTTTATTAGACCATCAGGTGTTTTAGACAGGCACAGTAACACAGCTTCACAGAGTTAAACAAATGCAACATAAACAAAAGTAACACACCTTAAAATAATATTCTACTACACTCATACTGCCCTGGCTAGTTTTAATGTCAACTTGACACAAGCTGAAGTCATCAGCAAGAAGGGAGCTTCAGTTAAGAACATGCCACCCTAAAATGGGCTGTAGGCAAGCCTGTGGGGCATTTTCTTAATTAGGGATTGATGTGGGAGGGCTCATCCCACTGTGGGTTGACCACCTCTGTGCTGGTGGTCCTGGGTTCTACAAGAAAGCAGGCTAAGCAAGCCAGTATGCAGCACTCCTCCATGGCCTCTGCATCAGCTCCTGCCTCCAGGTTCCTTCCCTGTTTGTGTTCCTGTCCTGACTTCCTTCAGTGATGAACAGTGATATGGAAAGTGTAAGCCAAATGAACCCTTTCCTCCCCAAGTTGATTTGGTCATGGTGTTTAGTCACAGAAATAGAAGTCCTAATTAAGACACAGCCATACACATAAAAATAAATAAACCTTTTTAAGTTTGATAACAAGGCACATTTATCATCCAAATTTCACCAGAAATAAAATTGTAAAAATATAAAGTCATGAGGAGAAAGAACTAGAAGGCTGTTTGTTGTACTGATTTCTGGAGGGGAGAGGGGAGAATGTCCTTGGGATTTCTAGACTGGTCAATGTTGCAGTTCTATGAAATCCCTCTAGAACCCCAGACAGCTCAACTCCATGGTCACGGCAATGGCTCCAAGCAGCCAAGTACTGCCTGGAAACTGACAGGTGCCCACTCGGGGTCTCAAGCTTGGTTGCAATTCCAATGGAGTTTCAATTTTTTCCTCAACAGTGCTTGCTTCCAAAACTGGAGCTAGAGTTCTGTACTAAGGCACTTATGTAGCATGCAT